>NC_053164.1:162578479-162705979 GCF_016835505.1 Polypterus senegalus | reverse complement strand
ATGTTTAAACACTCAAAAGCTGGAGTTGAAGTTATCAATGAAACCGGATGTATACTTACAACGCTTGACAGATGCCGAATGTCTCTTCAACACAAGTCCTAAAAATTCTGTCGTAATTGAAACAAACCATGAAACTCAAACCGATTATGTCAGCAGCAATGCAAGCTGTGAGATTTGAAACAAGATTACTGTTCACATAGCCAACTGTACATTGCATGCTCAAGAGTAAGCTCAGCACACAGCTTGGTCATATTACAACCGGAGGGCCGAACTCACAATGTGGTATACAAAGAGATCCTTAACAAATAATTATTAGTATATTTTCCCTCAGTTTAAAAAGGTTTAATTTTCTTCTTAATAAAAATTTTAAGGCAGTACTTCGCCGCTGCGAAGCGCGGGTATTTTGCTAGTTGTAATTATAATAGCATCTTACTACTCAAATATAAAATTAAGGGAAGACCCAGGATCAATCCCACAACCTCTTGATTTAGAGGCAGTCATTCTTACCTCTACACCTGCCATGCAATTGGTATTTGGGCTTCGGTTTTTAGATATTGGCAATAACATGTAAATTGAGTAATTTATTTTTTCCTTGTTTATATTCTTGAATAAAGGCACACTTGTTTTGTTATACCTTTTGTGAAAGTGTTTATTTCATATTTGGATGTCATTCTTTACACATTATACACTTCAGCATTTTTCTATAACATGAAAAAATTTTCTGTTTTAGGTTTGTGTTCAAAATTTCTTACCTTGCATTTCCTGTCATCCCACATTTACCCAAATCGTTGTAGACATGGAACAGACAAAAAATGTTTGTATTCCAACTAACGATATATTATATACCCTATGCAACTCCAGGCACCTAGCTCCCAGACAAGCTGTGTTGGGAGTGGGATAGGATAGCAGGCTGCTTGTTGATTGTGCTGATTGACACATTTGCAAAACAATAGGTGATGATGGAGAGGTTTAAAGGAATTTAAGGTGGGCCCAGTATTACAACTTTTTTCATAGGCTTTAGGGATTCTAGTGCCTGGCGGTGATGATCTAAAATATCTAATACTGTATATATACTTTTTTGTTAGTTGGGGAATTTGGTCGAGGACATATACTGCACCACACTGATGGCAGAATAGGCACAAGCCTTTTTCTTTTGTGTTAGTGTACTTGTATAACTTTTACTAACAGATGGCACCTGGGAACCTGATTTACATTGATGCCCTTAAGCAAAGTTGTGTCAAATGTGTAACTCATTGCAAATGCAGATTCTGTAGAGGTTTACACAATCTATTTTAATGCACAACAGTAGTATGCAGTGATGTACGGAGACTTTTTTGTGAGCAGTGGCTGAAATATCTGGAACATATTTACATTTTTGAATGTGACGTACTTGAATATTTGTTTATGTTTATGTTTGGAGAAGACCAGAAAATAAACCTATTGGCAATTTACTTAATGTTTGTCCTGAAATAAATATGTAAGCAGTTTTGTTTGAAACAAAAGTGCCAGTGTTACTGTTATGTCCCATGTTTTGTTATAATAACAGTTGGGGAAAAAAGCGAAAATAAAACAACAAAGAGAAAATAGCACAAACCTCTGGGCCAATGTAAGCTTACAAAGATGCAATGGTTTCCGGACAGTCAGTTTCCAACAGAATTCCACACTAGATATACTAACTTTGCAAGTCTTACATATGTGAGTAAATTAGATTTCTAGAAGGCAGTGATCTGAAGAAGCTGTCTATGCAGCCATGCTGATCAACAATAAGCCAGTTGACTTAGTTGTGGTGTTACTTGTGAGTAAATACAGCAAATATAATGAAGAGAACAGAACTTCAGCTGTTTATCCATATCTAAGTAGAGTACGACAAAACAACTCCTAACACCGTAGAAGTATTTTAACTGGCACATATCTATACAGATCCTCTAACTGAGTATTTGATTTTTTCCAATTTCAAATAGTATAAAACATCGGTTTCCCACTGACTTAAAAGAGGAAAGTTTGGATTCTTCCAGTTTAGCAGAATAAGTCTGCGTGCCAAAAGTGTTGTGAATGCAATCACAGTTTGTTTGTCTTTCTCCACTTTAAACCCATCTGGAGGAACCCCAAACACAGCTGTTAATGGGTTAGGAGGGATTGTGAGACCAAGGCTGTCTGAAAGGTAATTAAAAATTTTGGTCCAGAATGATGTTAATTTGGTGTGGGCCCAGAACATGTGACCCAGTGAGGCTGGGACTTGATTGCAGCGTTTGCAGTTTGGATCTTGCCCTGGAAATGTTTTGGAGAGCTTTAGACGAGACAGATGTGCTCAATATATAATTTTGAGTTGAATAATTGTATGCTTTGCGCATATGGAGCTTGAGTGAATTATCTGCATTGCTACTTTCCACTCCTTTTCTGATATATTAATTGAGAGATCTTTTTCACAGTGTCCTCTTGGATCTTTGAAAAGGAGTCCTTGAAATTGAGCAATATTTTTTCCAGCATGGATGAGGGTGCAAAATGAGGAAAATCGGAAGGTTCTGTTTAACAAAGTTCCTAATTTAAAGACAGTGAAAGAAATGTGTAGCTGGAATGTTAAATTTGGTAAATTTGTAATTGTTCATAGGATGCAAAGACGTTGTCTATATAATGATCTCTAAGCAAGTTAATCCCAAATTTTTCCAGATATTAAAAACTGCATATGTTTACGAAGGTTGAAAGAGGTGGTTCTCTTGCAGAGGTGCCACATGAATATTTTTAATACATTCCCTTTGTTTCAGTGCCACATTCAAACATTGAAATTTGTTTCTCATATTGTTATAGCTTCTTTACTTTTTCTATTGGTAAATAGGATTTTTAAATGGTTACAAACTCACAAAATTTCAACTGCACTTTTTTATGTTTGCAAGAACATGATGTGATGTGTGAGTCCCTGTTTTGCACCCCAAAACACGAGGCTGAGTCTCAGTACTTTAGCAAAACCAGCTTTATTTATCATGAAACAGGAACAGCATGGTTATTTATTGTAGCGGGATCTATCACTCTCCTATACACAGACACTGTAATCAGGCATAGTTGTGACCAAGTTAATGGCCAAGTAATATTGTTCGCTGTATTTACAATATTCCTTGCATCACCCATTGATGACAGGCGCTTAAAGTGCGACCGAGATATTTTAAGATTTGTTTTCGCGGTGACGTGCTACAGCGCTGGGAGCCTGCAGTTGCCCCGGCAATTAATATGCTATCTTCCACAGACGCAGCAATTGCACTTCGGGGTGCTCTTCGGCATGTCATCCCGTTGAGGGGAGCCGCAAATGAGATTAGAAACCTTACAATGAATTCACTAGTATCAGAATGAGAAGTGGACATTAGATGCATCCACATGCCCAATTACATACAGTTCATTGACTAAATACACTTTACAGTTTACCAGTTTTTATCAGTTTGGAGGTGTTGCCTGTCATATGTAAAGTGAAAATAAAGTGAACTGGTCTTGTTAGGCTGATAGATATAACTTTATTTTTCATGAAATAATTAGGGAAAAAAATGTGTGTCTCTTTTTCAGCAGACATTTACGGCCAAATGAATGCAAATATGGCACCTTCGACCGGGAATTACTGAGCATGTACCTGGCCATTCGGCATTGTCGCTTTTTGCTTAAAGGCTGGCCATTCACTGTATTTGTTGACCACAAACCACTTGTCCTCACAGTGTCCAAAGTCACTGAGGCGTGGTCTGCTTGGCAGCAACAACACCTGACATAAATATCAGAGTTCATAATAGACGTTCAGCATGTCGAGTGTAAGAACAATGTGCATTAGCAACCATACGCATTGGAATTGACTACTCCCAGCTGGTGGCTGACCAAACTAAGGACCTGGAGGTCCAGGCTTCCGCGCTTTCATCTACTCCTCACGAGCCGGTAGCATTGGCTGCAATAGGGATTCCCACTTCACCTGCAGAGCAGGAAAGCTGAAACGATCTGTCCGAGCTGAAGGTAATGATCGCAACAATGGCCATGACCATAAGTGAGCTCAAGAAAGACATTCAGAAAGATATAAAGAAAGAAATAAATGGTTTGCTCAAGGCAAGCGGTGGCTGGAGATGCAGAAGCTGAGGCAGGATAATAAAACATGTATATAATCACTTTGAGAAGCCTTTAAAGGTATGGAAAAAATGCGTCTAACCTGAGAGCACTTGCCAATCAGCTGGAAGACAGTAAGCAGACATTCACGACCCGAATTGAAACAGCTGAACATTTGGCATCTACCGCTGATGGAAAAGCAACAGCTGCAAATTCCGAATGCAAAAAACTCGGAGACAGACTTGCTGCTCTGGAAGATGGATGCAGTAGGAATAATATTAGAATCGAAGGTCTACCTGACAATCGTGAAAGTTCAAACCCAGTGAAATTCATAGCTGAACCATTCTCAAAAATAATTGGAGAGTACTTTAAATCAGACACGAGATAGCAGCAGCTTTTCGCATACGGGGATCAAATACCTCTAAACGTAGGACTATTCTTGTGGTCTTCGAGAGATTACAATCTAAGTTTAATGTAATGTCACTTCTCAGACAGAAACAAGAGATTATATTTGAAAATAACCACATTCGTATTTTCCCTTATTTCTCGCCCTAAACAGCTGCTAAACGTGCCGCTTTTTACAACATTAAACAGTGTTTACGTAAATCCGATGTCAGATACAGCCTCTTGTATCCTGCCAAACTGAAAGTGAATATTCAACACAAGCATTACATCTTCACTACTACGGAGGAAGCAGAAAAAGAGTTAAGAAAGCTGATCCCGACAATTTTTTGAGATACGATCGTGAGTCGCATCCTGTCATGGTATGGCAAAGAAGATATTACCTGCTGTCTGATCCGCTTGCAATGATACTAGTACTCTTCTCGGCCACTTTCTGTTTTTGTTTTAATTACAATTATATGCGTATATGTGTAAGTGTGGAAGAAATTATATTAGTAATTTTTTTTTTACTATTCTAAAGGAGACTGTTTAACATCATACCCTTTGTTTATTGTTATTGTTTTTATTGCATTAGGGTTTACTATGCTTATGTAGGGCCACTTTTTAACACAATTCCCTGGGTTTACTACCTTAATAGTTCAAGACTGTTGAAGATTACATTTTATGCTAATAATATTTAGACTTTATCGGCGATAGATATCTCAATTTTTAATCCACAAATGCCACAGCTGCGGGGCTTGTTTTGGACGTGCTCTGTCTCTAGGTATGTCAGAGGACTGGAACTTTGGAGTCTAGCCTCACGCGAGGGGCAAGGGGGTGAGAGAGCAAGCTATATCTAATCTAGCCTTTTAATCCTTATAATTATAATTACCAACGTACAAATAGGCTGCATGGCAATAACTCCTGGGAAAATTGGAAATTAAGGTCAAAGCTGTCTCACTTCCAGTTAAGAGTACAAAATGACATCATCAATGTCTCCATGATGGGACAGTTAACTTTGTGAGCTGGAATGTTAAAGGCCTGAATCACGAATTAAAGAGAAAGAAAGTATTCTCTCACCTAACAGGTCTAAACGCTAAAATAGTATTTTTACAGGAGACCCACTTATTAAGCAAGGATCAGTTCAGGCTGCAAAAATACTGGACTGCTCAAATGTTCTATTCCAGCTTTATAAAGAAAACTAGAGGTGTGGGAAATCTTATACATAGAACAGTCTCATTTGTGGTATCAGATGTAGTATCTGATCCTGAAGGGAGAGATATGTGATAGTCATGGGCAATTTATTTAACTGTAAAGTGATTTTGTTTAGGCACCAAATGTGAATGATAGGGAATTTCAGTTCCATAGGGAATTATGAGAGCACTCATAAAATTATAATGGCTGGGGATTTTAATTTTGTTTTAAATCCAGACTTAGATAGGTGTCCTGTCCCAGGGGTGATGACATCTAAAACTACAAAAACAATTACACAGTTTGTAACCACAGTTTGACCACAACTTATCAGACCCCTGGAGGTTTCTAAACCCAAACTCAAAAACATATTCCTTCTACTCACCAGTGCATGATTGCTACTCAAGAATTGATTATTTCTTTATAGATAAGAAATTCTTGCCTACAATTAAATCTTGCAAGTACGACACTATTGTTATTTCCGACCATGCCCCTCTGATCTTGGAGATAAAATCATTATGCCCCACATACTCATCTTGCAGATGGCGTCTTAACCCACTTTTATTAGCAGACGAGAACTGTACAGAATTTATATCAAAACAAAAAGTTTTTTTTCTAGAGACAAATACATCCTCAGAGGTCTCTGCAGGAATAATCTGGGAAACCCTGAATGCCTTCTTAAGAAGACAGATTATCTCATATTTTTCCCACAGAAATAAATTAGAAACCAAGAAGATATCAGAGCTAACCAGCAAAATTACTAGAATAGATCAAGAACATGCCAGGTGTCCAAGTGAGGCTCTTCATAGGAAAAGGCAGGTTCTGCATTCAGAGCTCAACCTCTTAACAGCTAAAGAACTGAACAACTCCTTTTTAAATCAAGACATCATTATTATGAACACGGAGAGAAATCTAATAAGCTCTTAGCTCAACAAATCCATAAGCAAGAAGTTTGCAATGCAATCCCAGCATTCACCAACACAAACGGAGACAAAATCATTGACCAGAAAAATATATAATGCACATATTTAGAGACTACTATAAATTCTTATATTCTACTGAGTTTAAATAAGACAACATACAGTCTAATGTATTTCTGAATGCATTACCACAAATAGATACTCTTGGTGCAGAGGAATTGGATAAACCTTTGGCAGTATCAGAATTACTAGATGCTATAAAGTCACTTGAGAGTGGGAAAGCAGCAGGCCCTGATGGCTACCCTGTCGAATTTTATATAAGAATTTATAAGCTAGCTCCCTTTTTATTTCTAACATTCACAGAAGCTATAGACAATCAAATTCTACTTCTAACTCTTCGCCAAGTATTAATCACCGTGTTTCCTAAACAAAATAAGGATTTATTACAATGTGCATCATACAGACAAATTTCAATTCTGAATAATGGTGTTAAAATACTCTCCAAAGTCCTAGCTAGAAGGATGGAGAAAGTGCTGCCTTGAGTCACAAGATCAAACTGGATTTATTAAAGGCCGACACTTAGCTTCCAATCTTCGGCACCTGTTTAATATAACATGTTCACCCCAGAGATGATAATATCGTTAGATGCAGAAAAAGCATTTGATATGATTGAATGGAACTACCTTTTCACTACATTAGAGAAATTGAGTTTGACCCAAACATTTGTGCATGGATCAAACTAATGTACTAAAAACCAATCCAGAAGCTTCAGTTTGTATTAACATTAATTCAGACTACTTTAAACTAGAACGTGGTACCAGACAATGATGCCCCTTATCACCACTACTTTTTGCAATTGCCATTGAGCCACTGGCAGTTCACTGTCAAAATGCTTATCAGATAAAGGGGATTATCAGAGTAGAACTTGAACAGAAAATTTCTCTATATGTAGATGATATGGTACTGTATATATCAGACCCACAAAATACTGTGCCTGTAGTCCTAACAGCACTTACAGAATTTTCAAAGATTTCTGGTCTCAGAATTAATTTGAATAAAAGTGTGCTTTTCCCAGTGAATTCTCAAGCATACAATATTAGATTGGACACCTTCCCTTTTATCATTGCAGATCAGTTTAAATACCTAGGGGTAAACATCACAAGTAAGCATAAAGCTCTTTATCAACAAAATTTTGCCATCAGTATGGAAAAAATTAAGCAAGACTTGCATAGATAGTCAACGTTTCATCTCTCTCTAGCTGGAAGAATTAACTTTGTTAAGATGAATATCCTTCCTAAGCTTCTCTTTTTTTATTTCAAAACATTCCAATATACATTAATAAATTATTTCTTAAGCAATTAGATTCAGCCGTAATTTATTTGGAACTTAAAACCTCCACGTATCCAAAGAGCGACCCTACAAAGACCCAAGGCAGAAGATGGCATGGCTCTTACCTAACTTTCAGTTTTATTACTGGGCAGCAAACATGCAAGCTATAAGAACCTGGACATGGACACAAATAGATGAACATACACAGGCTTGATCCGCAATAGAAATAAAATCCAGCAGTACTTCTTTATATTCCCTGCTTTGTGCCCCTATAAATGCAAGTTATCGCCAATATACTGTACTAACAACCCAATTTTGATTCACTCACTCAGAATATGGAACCAATGTAGGGAACGTTTTAAGATAGAGAAGCTTTTATCTGTGGCACCTCTGCACGAGAACAACCTTTTTCAACCCTCGGAAACATATGCAGTTTTTAATAACTGGAAAACATTTGGGATTAAATCACTTGTACAGAGACAACATCTTTGCATCCTACAAACAATTACATTCCAAATTTAACTTTCCAGCAACACATTTCTTTCATAATCTTCAAATTAGAAACTTTGTTAAACAGAACCTGCCCAATTTTCCTCATCTCCCACCTTTCTCTATACTGGAAAAAATATTGGTCAGTTTCGAGGGCTCAGACAGCATTTCTGCAATGTACAAAACCATTTTACAGTCCCTCCCTTTCAAAGATCCAAGAGGACAATAGGAAAAAGGATCTCTCAATCAACATATCAGAAAAGGAGTTGAAGGTAGCAATGCAGAGAATTCACTTGAGCTCCATATGCACAAATCATACAATTATTCAAGTCAAAATTATATATTGAGCACATCTGTCTCGTTTAAAATTGTCCAAAATGTTTCCAGGTCAAGATGCAACCTGCGAACGCTGCAATCAAGTTCCAGCCTCACTGGGTCACATGTTTTGGGCCTGCGCCAAATTAACATCATTCTGGACCGAAATCTTTAAATGCCTTTCAGACAGCCTTGGTGTCACAATCCCTCCTAACCCATTTTCATCTGTGTACGGTG
This sequence comes from Polypterus senegalus, assembly GCF_016835505.1. NCBI lineage: Eukaryota > Metazoa > Chordata > Cladistia > Polypteriformes > Polypteridae > Polypterus > Polypterus senegalus. The sequence goes on along the minus strand of NC_053164.1, from coordinate 162,697,049 downwards.
TACTTCCAGATGGGCTAAAAGTGGAGAAGGACAAACAAACTGTAATTGCCTTTACTACACTATTTGCATGTAGACTTGTCTTGCTCAACTGGATGAATCCTAGCTGTCCTCTTTTAAGTCAGTGGGTAACTGATGTTTTATACTATTTGTAATTGGAAAAAATCTAATTCTCACTTAGAGGATCTTTGCAGACCTTTTTCAAAACCTGGCAGGATCTAATCAGTAACATTTTAGATTAAGCTGTTAAAGCACTGAGGAAGTACATTCTCTTCTCATTTCTTTTTCTTCATTTATCTTTATCCGCTTATTAAACTCATCACTTATTTTTACTAGCTTTAGGTTTTACTCTGTTGGCCTTGCTCTCATTCTCAGGGGTGGGGGTTGATTTGTTTTCAATCCTATTTTTATAAAAATTTATATATTTGTATGGAATGATTACAGTAAAATCAATAAAATTTAAAAATAAATTTAAATCCTCACTTAGAAAATCTGTTCAAAACATTTTAAACACCCGGCAGGACCTAATCAATACAATTTTAGAATAAGAATTTATATTGGGGGAAAAGGATTATGTTCTCTTTTCTACTAAAGTTTTATTCTGGTTGTTTGGCTTCCTGTCTTTTGACTTGATTGCATAGAATGTTACTTGCCTTTAATAAAATCAATTAAAACAAATTACATTTTATTGTGTATTGCTGTAACAGATGTAATTACATACATATACTGTCACAAATATGTTTAATCCAATTTTGTCTTGTGTATAAACTAGTACATAGATGTGTAACACTGGGCTCTTCATCATGCAGGTATGAATTAGCCAGTGAAAAAGAGGATATTTAACTGTGATCCCAGTATTTTGTGAGAGATGACTTGGGTACAAAGTTACGGCTACTTTAGGAAATTAGCAGTTGGAATGCTGATGTACCTTTTATAATAACCCTGAGACAAGGTGCCCTTAGGGAGAGATATAAAAGCACTCTTAAATCTTATTTTCTCACGAGAATGTCATGAATTGCAATAGTTCTTGGTGTTTCAGTCCCCAGTGGTTTTCTTGTAGACATCCACGTTAAGGTGCCTTCAATACTCCATCTTAGCATGTCTGCCCTTTAGTAAAGCAGGATTTTCTCTGCTCTGCCTGTGATCTCTTTTTACTTATAAAAATGTAAAAAGGGCTTTTCATATGACATCATCTCTTTTGTCTTCTGCCTGCGTAATTTGCTGAATTATTTGTGGGACAGGGAAGCACAAAATGCACTGTTTAGAAAGTAAACTAAGACCACATGAACATGGATAAAATTAAAACTTTTTTTTGTGTGTTCCATTCACACTGAAAAGACATCATTATCCACCAAAAATGTATCCATAGTGTGTCAATTTGAAAACTCTGGTTCTCACATAGCAATGTGGGTGGAAAGACAAAAGTTGGTGATCTCATCTTTACTGTGTGAATATTTCACTATGTTTAATTAGTAGAACTCCCAGATAGGGCTGGGCCATATTATACCTTTCATGGTAATACCGATACAATGTAAGACAATGATAAGAAAATGAAATATCGCGATAGAATATTGGTACAACGTGCATGCGCAGTGCCTTTGTTTTCATACGCACATGGCGGAAAAAGCATGGCGGCGACAGAGAATGAGAAGGGCGAAATCGGATCGTTGAATGAAACAGATGAACCAGAATTGGTTTGTAAAAATAGTGCAACTTCAGTGGCGTGGAATTGGTTTGGTTTTCGCCCGTCAGACACCCAACAAAGCACAGTTTTTTGTAGAACATGCAAGCGGGCCGTCGTGACGAAGAGAGGAAACACCACAAACCTATTTCATCATTTGAAGCAGAAGCACTTGGAGTACAACAAAGCTGTTAAAGCATGTGAAGAGGCATCCACTTCAACTTGCGTGGTGGTGAGACCAAAGAAGCTGACTCAACAAACAATCGGCGTAGCTTTAAAGAGCTGCACGCCTTATGACAAAAGTAGCAAACGCTGGGGGGAACTAACTAATGCAGTGATGCATTGTTTAGCCAGGGATATGATGCCCATTCAGAGTGTGGAAAGAGAAGGTTTCACAAAGATGCTTAAAAAATTCAATCCACGCTACAAGCTACCCACCAAGAAATACTTCTCTAAAGTCGCCTTGCCTGCTTTATATGAAGAGGTCCGTACATGCACATTACACCTCTGAAAGAATAATGCAAGAGCTGCTGGATGTCTTAGCATCAGAAATAAAATCTAACATAGTGAAAAATATACACACAAACAAAGTTTTTCAGTATTCTGTGTGATGAAACCACAGATATCTCGGATGTAAAACAATTAAATATTTACATTAAATATGTTTACCAGGTCACTAAAGAGGTCAGAGTTATTTTTGTATCAACCCGCAATATGATTGACTGCATAGCGGAGGCTATAACCAACACACAGAGTGAGACTATGGACACTCTAGGCTTGAATTTTATGTTATGTTTTATGTTGCAAAGCAACTTTTTTTTAAGTTTTGTGTATATTATACATGGTTATGCTCAGGATATGTCAGCCCATTTCCACTGGAAATGCCTTTTGGTTAAACTGTCAGCAAGGAATTTGCATTTGCACTGTTAAATTTTTATATAGCTTTAATGCACATAAAAACAGCTATTTATTTAAGTGAAAATAAATTGAAGGGTTTTTTTTTTTTTGCACTAATAAAGTTGTGGAGTTGTAAAGTATTTTGTCTCACATTAATCATATCGTCAGTTATATCGTTATCCGAAATGTTCAATATATATCGTGATAAATATTTTTGGCCATATTGCCCTGCCCTACTCCCAGAGTATTTTTTCTAAGGCTTTGGCAACCTTATAATCATTCATAACTTTTAAATGCAGTTGCACTTCAGTCTCATTCCAAACAAAGAAGAGTTTTTTTGTTTATTCCTCATTCAGTTATTCTGTTTACTTGGTGTTGCAAAATAAACAAATATCCTGCTTTGCTGACACACCATGAATGCCCAGAAAGAAATATTTCCCCATTTTTGGTGTTTTACTATGGGTGAACTTTTAGAAAATAATCTGACAAAGCTAGTGTGAATATAAAGCTTTTAAATTGATAACAGTGTTATCAAATGTATCCGTGTTAGTGTGGACTTTAACTGTGGGAAGCCAGTTTTCCCAGTACTGTGTGTGTGTGTGTGTGTGTGTGAATTAAACGATGAATGATTGGCTAGAACACAACCCTAGACAAGAGTGTCAGTCTAGCACCTACCACACAGACTCAAACTGAAACAATTTAGAGCTGCTAATCAACCAAAACAGCCCATGTTTGGAATGTTATTAGCTCTGCTGCCTCACTTCGCAAGATTCCCAAGTTCTATTCTCCATGCCCACAGGTACCCTCTGTTGTAGAGTTTGTACAATGTCTGTGGGGTTTCATCAGTTTTATTCCCCTATTAAAAAGATATGCCAGCTAGCCTGACTGGCAACTTTAAAAATATGCAGGCTAATAAAACAAACTACACTGCAAGCTGCTTCACTGAAACAATAACATTCAAGGTCAGTTCCAATGAATTTAGAATTCACAGACTAGGTGAGTAACATTTATGTAACACGGTTGCTGACTAGTCGTAAACATTGTGAAGGTTTAATATCATACGCTACAACTAACAGTAGATAATAATCCAGAAATAACAACAAAAGCAGTAACAATAATCCTGACCCTGGCATAGTATAGTAGGCACGGACATGGCAAAATAAAATTAAACAATCAACAAAGCAACACTAGGCTTTGATTGAATTTAATTAAACTATAGACATCTCTCAAATGGGCTTATGTTAAAACTACAAATGAGATACTCCATCACTGTTTATGACTTGATTGATGACAATTATCACATTTCCTCCTGGCACATTAAAAAACATTAAAAACATCCTTTCAAAGATCCCAGAGTACAGTGGAAAAAGGAACTCTCATTCAACATTTCAGAAAAGGAGTGGAAGACAGCCATGCACAGAATTCACTCTAGTTCCATATGTGTAAAACATACAATTATTCATGTTAAAATCATCTATTGAGCACATCTGTCTCATTTAAAATTGGGTCAGGGTTGATTTAAACTTAGTTTTGTAAAATTTGACTTGCTTGTATGAAGTGTTATTTGCTTATAATAAATTCAATAAAATTTTTAATAATAAAATTCTCTGATGTGCATTGATTGGATGGGGATATTACATTCTTTGAATATATTATCAAAGATATATTCAAAGAATGCAGTATATTACAGTAAACGGGGATCATGGGCTAAATATAATCATTATACTTTGATTTCACTAAAAATAATTATACAAAAGATGTATTAATATTCACAAGGTGTTTGATCAAAAAAAAATTTGCAAAGCATCTGTGCAAATAGATCAGAAATAAAAAAGACGTGCCAGCTGTATCTGATCTATTTGTGCATATTTCATCTATTAAAAAGTTGAAAAGGTTTTGTAAATAGTAATAAATCATTAGTTTTTAACCACGCCCCTCCACTGGAATGCCCCGGTTTAGGCAATAACAGACATGCAGAAGATAGCGTTAATCATCTTTCTTTATCTAAATCTTGCAAGAGGCAACACAGTATATCTTATTAGCAAGTGTTATTAAGGAAAAGAGTGTCCTCTGCACTATATTTATATAGTCGTACATTAAATTCATTACATAATCAGAAAACTTAACATGGTTGGTTACACCCAGTTTCTAATGGGACTTGATAGACATTGATATCTTACATAATCACAATTAACCCAGTCCACTAGGTTGATTGATAAGTCCTGTTAGTTTTAGGAGTATGTGACTTTTTTAAATGTGACCCTGAGATTTTGCTCCTCTTCCTTGTTCTCATTGTTTGTTAAACAATGGTCTAATTATTATTTAGAATCCAGCTGGGTTCATCAACAGGAAAACTTAGCCTAAGCATTACAATACAACAGTGATTATGCCTTATGTATGACCTGCCCTTCAGCTTTTTTTTTTTTTTTAAATATGTTTTTGCTATTATGTCACTAACATGCATTTAACATAGTGAACAATAAGATAACAGTTTCAACTTTTAAGCATAAGCTAAGTTTATAAGACTTGAGCACAAACTCAGCAGATAATAAAGTTGAACTTGTTTTAACAATTACCTGGTCACCTGCTAGGTGCAATTTGAACCAGGGTGCAAAATCAACTCTTACACTCCTTACCTCATCACGACCATGGTTTGGAATAAGTATGTATGTATGTATGTGTGTGTGTGTGTGTGTGTGTGTGTTTGTGTTCTAACCACTGAACCTGATGGGATGGATGCCTTTGCCCCAGTTAAGGACCATACAAGTTCAAATTCTGTACAAAGTACAAGTCATCTAGTCACTGAAATAAAGAGTGAAGGACGGCAGCAACTTGTTTAGCTTATTTTTCTGGTCAATAGTTCCTACTGTATTTAGACTCATCAATATGATAAGTAGTTAACAGACAGAAACCTTATTGTATATACTGAAAAATATAAATCATTCCAAATTAAAAAAACAAGTGTAAAATTTTTCATTATTTTTTTCACTTCAGCAAATCTTAAACCACATATTGGATGACATTGAATTTTTCGTCATTAAACTTCAAAAGGCTGCTGAAGCTTTTGCTGAATTGTCACAACGAAAAAAATTTAAGAAGAGTAAAAAAAAGTCTCCTGGAGGTAAGATATTTATTAAAAATTAAAGTAGCTTGGAAACTTCTTTCTGCTTTTCTTCATGTATTCTGATTCTTGCATGATTGTATCTGAAAGAACTTTTTGCTTATTCCATGTGTAATAAGTACATTTTGCCTGGCTCCAAACCTTCTATAAAGATGTGTCCTTATTTTAATAGTGGGAAAGAATTATTTAATTATCATTTTTTATTAAAGTTGGTTGATATATAGTATACAGTATATTTTGGTAGTTATTTGCTTTAGTTAAGCAGACTCAAAATAGGTCACATATTAAAAATTAACACACTATCAAGTAATAACGGATTACATTTAATATCGGGGGAAAAAAAAATACTGTTTATGTCAGTGTTAACAGTCTGTAATAGTCACTGATATTAGAATATTATTGTGATTTGTCATAGTCATGATTATTTAATATTCCAAGAAAAAAAATATTATAATAGTGCTATTGTCATGTGTATAGATTGCAGTGAAATTCTTACTAGTATGTCTGAACAACATGCAACTTGAATGTATGAAAATACATAATTTCATTCCATTAGCTTTTTGGATTTACCTGTTCTCCTTTCTACACATGGAACTTGCAACATGTGCTACAGATAATTAAATAAAAGAATGTAGAATGATACACTGTGCTTAAATAATTAAAGCATAAGTTTTGAACACAATACAACACCCAGGTATACACAGTTATCTGATTTAATGTAATGCACTTTTACAGTGCTAGAAAAATCCAAAAAATACTTTGTGTGCATAACAATTGAAGCATGTTTGTAATTACTGCAATTGCTGCTGTGATCACAGACATTTTATGAAGGGGAAAATTATGCATGGGGGAAATCTTTCCAAAATGTTTGAAAAAGGAAAGTAAAATTGTAAAATAAAGTCAGTAAGCCAAGTGCACATTCTTTGTAAATCACAGCATTTGTCATCAATCAGTGTAACACCAATGTTGCTTTTGAAAACTGAGAGCATCAACCTAAAGAGATTTACCATATTGTACTACAAAGATTGTCACATCAATGGACAACATAGTATCTATTGATACAATCAATATTTGTTTCTGATGTAGATGTTTCATTTTACAGGAGAATTGCATTGTAAGTTGGTTATAAAATGTTTATAATGTATAATAATCTTCTTCTTTCGGCTGCTCCTGTTAGGGGTTGCCACAGCGGATCATCTTCTTCCATATCTTTCTGTCCTCTGCATCTTGTTCTGTTACACCCATCACCTGCATGTCCTCTCTCACCACATTCATAAACCTTCGCTTAGGCCTTCCTCTTTTCCTCTTGCCTGGCAGCTCTATCCTTAGCATCCTTCTCTCAATATACCCAGCATCTCTCCTCTGTACATGTCCAAACCAATGCAATCTCGCCTCTCTCACTTTGTCTCCCAACCGTCCAACTTGAGCTGACCCTCTAATGTACTCACTTATAATCCTACCCATCCTAGTCACACACAATGCAAATCTTAGTATCTTTAACTCTGCCACCTCCAGTGCTGCCTCCTGCTTTCTGGTCAGTGCCACCGTCTCCAACCCATATAACATAACTGGTCTCACTTACCGTCCTGTAGACCTTCCCTTTGACTCTTGCTGATACCCGTCTGTCACAAATTACTCCTGACACTCTTCTCCACTAATTCCACCCTGTCTGCACTATCTTTTTCCTCTCTTCCACAATCCCCATTACTCTGTACTGTTGATCCCAAGTATTTAAACTCATCCACCTTTGTCAACTCTACTCCCTGCTTCCTCACTATTCCACTAACCTCCCTCTCATTTACACACATGTATTCTGTCTTGTTCCTACTGACCTTCATTCCTCTCCTCTCTAGAGCATATCTCCACCTCTCCGGGGTCTCCTCAACTTGCTCCCTACTATCACTACAGATCACAATGTCATCAGCAAACATCATTGTCCACGGGGACTCCTCTCTAATCTCGTCTGTCAGCCTGTCCATCACCATTGCAAATAAGAAAAGGTTCAGAGCCGATCCCTGATGTAGATACTGTAGATAGAACTTTATTGTCATTGTCCCTTTGTCAATGGAACAACGAAATTGAAGGTGCAGTTGACTCAGTGTGAGGTATAAGAGTTAAAAAGACAAGAAGAGAGAAAATAATAACAAACGGAATAGTAATAAAAGTACTTTACAAAATATACAAATTCCACTTGTTGACTTAAGGTCTATATTGAACATTGGGAGAGAATGATATACAGTGCATCCGGAAAGTATTCTCAGCGAATCACTTTTTCCACATTTTGTTATGTTACAGCCTTATTCCAAACTGGATTAAATTTGTTTTTTTCCTCAGAATTCTACACACAACACCCCATAATGAAAACATAAAAAAAGTTTACTTGATGTTACTTTTATGTTTTGCAAATTTATTAAAAATAAAAAAAACTGAGAAATCACATGTAAATAAGTATTCACAGCCTTTGCTCAATACTTTTTCGATGCACCTTTGGCAGCAATTACAGACTCAAGTCTTTTTGAATATGATGCCACAAGCTTGGCACACCTATCCTTGGCCAGTTTTGCCCATTCCTGTTTGCAGCACCTCTTAAGCTCCATCAGGTTGGATGGGAAGCATCAGTGCACAGCCATTTTAAGATCTCTCCAGAGATGTTCAATCGGATTCAAGTCTGGGCTCTGGCTGAGCCACTCAAGGACATTCACAGAGTTGTCCTGAAGCCACTCCTTTGATATCTTGGCTGTATGCTTAGGGTATTTGTCCTGCTGAAAGATGAACCGTCACCCCAGTCTGAGGTCAAGAGCGCTCTGGAGCAGTTTTTCATCCAGGATGTCTCTGTATATTGCTGCAGTTATCTTTCTCTTTATCCTGACTAGTCTCCCAATTCGTGCCACTGAAAAACATCCCCACAGCATGATGCTGCCACCACCATGCTTCACTGTAGGGATGGTATTGGCCTGGTGATGAGCGGTGCCTGGTTTTCTCCAAACGTGACGCGTGGCATTCACAACAAAGAGTTCAACCTTTGTCTCATCAGACCAGAGAATTTTGTTTCTCATGGTCTAAGAGTCCTTTAAGTGCCTTTTGGCAAACTCCAGGTGCGCTGCCATGTGCCTTTTACTAAGGAGTGGCTTCCGTCTGGCCACTCTGCCATACAGGCCTGAATGGTGGATTGCTGCAGAGATGGTTTTCCTTCTGGAAGGTTCTCCCCTCTCCACAGAGGACCTCTGGAGCTCTGACAGAGTGACCATCGGGTTCTTGGTCACCTCCCTGACTAAGGCCCTTCTCCCCGATCGCTCAGTTTAGATGGCCGGCCAGCTCTAGGAAGAGTCCTGGTGGTTTCAAACTTCTTCCACTTACAGATGATGGAGGCCACTGTGCTCATTGGGACCTTCAAAGCAGCAGAAATTTTTCTGTAACCTTCCCCAGATTTGTGCCTCTAGACAATCCTGTCTCGGAGGTCTACAGACAATTCCTTTGACTTCATGCTTGGCTGTGGGACCTTATATAGACAGGTGTGTGCCTTTCCAAATCATGTCCAATCAACTGAATTTACCACAGGTGGACTTCAATTAAGCTGCAGAAACATCTCAAGGATGAACAGAATGCACCTGAGCTCAATTTTGAGCTTCATGGCAAAGGCTGCGAATACTTTGCAGAAAACCTCAAGTAAACTTTTTTCACGTTGTCATTATGGGGTGTTGTGTGTAGAATTCTGAGGGAAAAAAATGAATTTAATCCATTTTGGAATAAGGCTGTAACATAACAAAATGCGGAAAAAGTGATGCGCTGTGAATACTTTCCAGATGCACTGTAGAGCAGTTTTATTCTGAGTTCAGGGCCATGATTGCTTTTGGATAAATGTAATCCCACCTCCATCTTGAATGCATCTATCACTCCTACTGCAGACCTCACAGCTGTCACACTTCCCTTATACATATCCTGCAAACTCTTATGTACTTCTCAGCCATTCCCGACTTCCTCATACAATACTACAGCTCCTCTCGAGGCACCCTGTCATATGCTTTTTTCAGGTTCACAAAGACGCAATGCAACTCCTTCTGGCCTTATCTAAATTTCTCCATCAACATTCTCAGAGCAAACATTGCATCTGTGGTGCTCTTTCTTGGCATAAAACCATACTGCTACTCACTAATCATCACCTCACTTCTTAACCTAGCTTCCACTACTCTTTCCCATAACTTTATGCTGTGGCTCATCAATTTTATTCCCCTATAGTTACTGCAGTCCTGCACATCCCCCTTATTCCTAAATATCGGCACCAGTACACTTCTTTTCCACTCCTCAGGCATCCTCTCACTTTCCAACATTCCATTAAACAATCTGGTTAAAATTATATATATAATTTTTAATGTAGGTAGATCATTTCGACCTGGTTATTTTAAAAGTAGCTCATAAGCCGAAAAACTGTGGGCACCCCTGATCTAGTTAGTTGCGGTAATAAGAGCGTAGAAAGCATAACTTGTCCAGCGTGCTCTCGTCCAGGCGAGAGAGTATGTCGTGCAGAGTACGCCAGCTGCTGAAAAGGACACTTTGCCTCCACTGAAGTAGGCAGCACAGTCCTCAAATACAAATACACTTGTTCTAAACAACGCCCGGGCTTGCCGTTGCTATGAAACACCGCATCCAGTTTCTTGTCATCATTCTCTGATGGCAAGTTTCTTGGCACAGATAATGGGGATGCAAGCAACAGACTGACGCATTGCAAGTTGCTGTTCAAAGCTGTTGTCTGACAGATGTCAATGAAGTCTTCAGTTTTCAACTATAACTCTGTTATTTCTTGATCGATTTTTACACTTTTACACGCTACACTGTAAAAAAATTTTAAATTTACAGTAAAAAACTGGCAGCTGGGGCCGCCAGGATTTTACCATAAAAAAGAAGGTAACAATGTTTTTTGGTCTACAGTACACTTTAAAAGATAATGTTAAATTTACGGTAAAATACTGGCACCTGGGTTGCCAAAATTTTACTGTAATAAATAAGGTGATAATATTTTTGGGTCTACAGTATAATTTTCTAATAAAAACTATTTGGTCTTTGCAACAAACTCCAACAGAAGGGAATGTTTAACCATAACCAGAAATTCATGTTGTGTAATAAATATGACAATCAATAAACAACATGCATTGGCAGGGTCAAACCCCAGTACATAGTTTGCATCAGTTAGTTAACAACAACCAATAGCAAGCATGTACCATTTAATTATACACATTGAAAACAATTCAATGTTTAAGGAAGTTACCCCACTTGCCTGGTACGGAAGTAAAGTTTTCTCTTTTGTGGTGTATGGTGTCCTTCTTATCAAATACAACCCACAATAAATCAACTTCCATAACCTCAAAAAACCTTCAGCACGTGTTTCTGCTAACTTAGGTGAAGTTTTTTTCCCTACTATTCAAAGGTATGCGGTTCACCAGGAATATTATTGTAAAAAGGGCCTTGTCCTTATGCAAATATCGTAGCCGGTTTTACTGAAACTGTGATTTACCGTTTTACATTTTACGGTTGTTTACCTTCGTTATTTAACAGTTTTACACTGTAAAATTAACAGATTTTTTCAGTATAACTGTAATGCATCAATAAATGGTATTTAGCATATTTTGAAGGTAGAAAAATATTGATTTTGTAGAACTTGGCTGTAAAAAATAATGAAATGTATTGTTTAAGATATAAAGGTAATTTTCAGTAGAACATAAGGTAACTTTCCTTTTTTTCAGAAAAGGTCATTTACCTTCACCATTTACAGTATTTGTACCGTTAAATTTACTGACATTTTTTACAGTGTATATATGCGAACTTGGCCGTTCCCGGTTTCCCGGGAATTACAGCAGTTTCATTCCCTAGTTTTAAAATGTATAAAAATCAATGTTGTTATTTACATAATATCATTCCCTGGCAAAACAAAATCAATTTGTAAAAATGTTTAAAATGTTTTTATAATGAACTAGACATTAAGCCTGTTACAATAACGGGCGCTAGAACAGTAGTGCATAAACATTAGTAGGAACAGTCTATATTAAATGGCAAGGGACCCTGACCTCATTCTGTTTCGTCTTATTTTTTTTTTTTTGTCAAAAATATTTTTGCAATAAGCCTAAAGTAAAATAATAATAAAAATAAAATAGAAACGTATATGACAATACAGTAAGTATAATTAATATTGCCTTAGTGTAAAACTTTGTAATAATCTGTAAGACACAATATCTGAAGAAGATATTTAAGTAAAATTTTCTATTTTTTTACCTCATGAAATTTTTCTATACAATTTCATTATAGATTCTTGTAAATATTCTGTCTGAGTTTGGCAACAGTTTGCCTTGTACAGGACCATCTACAACCTTGATAATAACATCTGGAAAACTTCTAACTCTTGATAACGCAACATATAACTGACTGTGGCTGAAAACTGGTACTGGCAAGTAAATGCCAACTTTTTCTAAGGTTTGCTCTTCTGAGTCTTTCTCTTTTAGCGTTTTTCTGACGGTCATTTTCTTTTTCTTCATTCAATCTGTTTGCTCATATTTTTCTTTGTCTTTCAGCCTTTCTTTTTTTGATGTTTACTTGTTGAGCTGATCGTTCTTCCAGGAGATGTTGCTTATAAAGGATTTAATTGTCTGTGTCTTTTGTCCTTCTTGACGTGTCCTTTTTTTTGGGTGGCATGTTGTTAATAGATTCGTCCGTAATATTTTTGTCTTACAGTAATACTGGCTTGTATGTGGCTATAATATGCGCTACTGTATTGTGTATCTTTAATTTTCTCTCGCAGTAATACTGGTTTGTATTTCCGTAAAATGCCTGTAATTTTTTCTGACAGTAATACTGGCTTTGATGTCCGTAATATGACTTTAATTTGCTGTCACAACAGTGGGCAATCAACAGAGTGTCCCCAGCAACTAATGTAATGTGTGGCATGTAGCTGATAATCGTACCCGTGGTGTCTCCCCAGCAAGTACTTTTTAGTTCCCCAGCAAGTATTTAAATCTGTGCTGGCGTGCAGCTGATTATTGTATGTGTGGCGTCTCCCCAGCAACGGATTTTATGTACGCGGCTGCGACTACCCAATCAGCACTCTCCCCAGCAATGGTGTCCTCTATTTCTTATCATGCGCGGCTGTGGCAAGACCATTCACTGTGTCCAGCTTCCAGTGTTTGTGCTTTATTTGCTTATCATGCGCGACAGTGGCTAGGCCATTCACTGTGTGCCCAGCTTCCAGTGTGTGTGCGTCCATGGTGCCGTGCGCATGGGCAGGGCACAGTGCGATGCGCAGCGCGCCCTGTGCATGCACACTTCACCAGAAGACACACGCACACGGACACCTGGACGCACACAGGGGTTTTATTAAAGAGGATAATTATGAATGTTTTTATTTTCATAATATCATTCCCTGGCAAAACAAAATCAATTTGTAAAAATGTTTAAAACTTACATGAAAATATAACGAGCACATGTATAAAGCTGGCAAATATACAACACATGCCAAAGAAGTAACCGTAATTTGGAAGACATAATCTTTAAAAGAAACACAAAATTTGTGTGGGGGGATTGCTGCTGGCATCCTTTTTCTAAATTTTCAGGTCCCTTGTAACTACTGTAAATGAATGCAGGTATAGTATGATTTACAGAGTGAAAATTAATACATAGTTATTAAAAAGGATAGAAAAGCAGGAAAATTGTTTTGTTTTTTTTATTTGTAAAACAGTTTTCAGCAACATTCTACATTATACTAGCATCTATCCATAATCTTATTTCTAAGCCTCTATCCATTGATTAAAATATTGACTTTCTTAATGTAATTCACCACCACAAGTTGCTTTAATAGATGACATTGTTATGTGTATGCTGTGTAAAGTTCAACATGAGAGTCTTAAATTATTACAATTGGATTTTAACTATACTGATTGAAATTGTATTTTATTTAATTTTCCTTTTCTTAAATTTATGATGTTCTTTTATAATGTATTACTTATTTGTTTCATTTGTTTAGTTATTTAGAGTGATACTGTTCTCTTTTTTTTTAAAGCAGTGTTGTATGTGTTTTCAATATAAACTTTAAGCAAATAATTAACATTCCATGTGCCAATTTTATCTAACAGAGGGTGTACTTACTCTACGGGCCAAACCACCATCGCAGGATGAGTACATTGACTGTTTGCAAAAATTCAAGCATGCATTCAACCTTCTGGTAAGATGAAAATTAGTGAGTTGATTTTTATCTTATCTTTAGTTGTTAGATTAATGTGATAATTTGATAATGCCACGACAACACTTTCTCAGAGATTTGGGAACCCTGCAACAGACTGTCTCTTTCTTGATAGACCAAAAGAAAATGACAGTCTGTTGTGAAATTTCCAGTCAGAGGCAGTCTTGGCAAAGCTCGGTGAGAGTGTAGGCATGACATCACACACACAGCTGAATTCTGAGTCAATGCTCAATTGAGCATCCGCGTGGGTAGTTGTCATGTGTGGATATTGTAGTGTTTTAGTTTCATAGTTTTTCTCAAAATTTTCTTGGCAGTGATCAGAAAAAGAGAGAAATGGCTTCAGTTTACGCTGAAAAAAGTTGCAATGTAACATTTCATTTTCAAATGAAATATTTTTGCAGTATAGGTTGTGCTGTTTTTTATACAGGTATTGTTAAGCTTGGGTCAGAGTTACATGAGAGATGGGAAGGTGAGTACAGGTTTCCAAAGAAAATACAGGCACTTTATTATTGTATATAGAAGGCAGGTACAGTCTCAAGACTTATAGGAGCTGTTACTTCAGCACTCAAGCACACGAGATAGGAACCACACCAGGGGCAAGAGTCTCAGAAATTCTTTCTCCTGCGGGGCGACTGGGATCTTTTCCTGGATAAGATCAAATACAGTTGTGTAGGATGTGTCAGGAGCTTCCACCTGCAGCTAAAGTCACTTCAGTACACAAGGGTTGTATGTCAGTTCTGCGATCCCAATTCAAAAAGTTAGGTGCCAAGCTGAGGAGCAGAACTCCGAAGTTCTGCCTCTGCCATGCGCCAGTCCAGGTAAGATTGAGGAGATTAGAAGGCTTAACGTGTGGCTCAAATCTTGGTGCAGGGTAGAAGGGTATAGGTTTATGGGGCATTGGGACTCCTTTTGGAACAGATGGGTCCTGTTCCACCGTGACGGGTTACATCTGAACTGGAGGGGCACCAATGTATTGGGAAGACGTATGTGTAGGCTAGTCGAGGATTGTTTAAACTTGGGAATGGGGGGGCAGGGAGTTTAGGACAGGCCAGGTTTAGATCTATACATGGAAGAACAAACAATGGCGTAGAAATAAAAATGCATAGTAATGTAAATTCTAAGCAAACATTTAAATGTAGAAGAAGTAACTCATTAAAAATAGCTTGCCTTAGTGCTAGAAGTATCAAAAGTAAGGTAAGTGAGTTGGAGTTGTATGTAGCAAAGCATAATTATGATATAGCAATAATGGAAACCTGGCTAAATAACAATGATGGGGATGAGTGTAACATAGAGGGATACACATTTTTTAGTAAGGATAGACAAAACAGAAAAGGAGGTGGGGTTGCTATTTATGCCAAACAGGGTTTAAATGTAAGACCTCTTCAGTTAGATGATCAGCCCCATCTTAGTGAGGACATGTGGCTTCGCCTGGAAAATATTAGGGAAACAGGTCTTATTTTAGGAGTGTGTTATAGACCACCCAATTCAGACAGTAATTTCAACACACATCTTTTTAGTAATATCAAAAAGGCAAGTTTACAGGGAGATATTATAGTCAAGGGGGACTTTAATTATCCAAATATTAACTGGGATAACCTTGCAAATGGAGGAGTACAAGAGCAGGAGTTTTTAGAAGTAATTAGTGAATGTTTTTTAACACAGCATGTTAAAGCACCAACATGGGGTGAAGCCTGTCTGAATTTAGTATTTTGTAACAATCAGGATAGAATTGAGGGTGTAGAGGTGATTGAACTACTAGGGTCAAGTGACCATAATGTAATACAATTCTCAGTATTTTGTAAGGGTGCAGATGCAAAGACTAAAATTGTTAAATTGAACTTTGGTAGGGCTAATTTTGAGCAGATACGACAATGTCTAAGAAAGATACACTGGGATAAGCTTTTAAATGTGGAGACAGTTGAGGAGCAGTGGAACAGGTTTAAAAATGTTTTACATGTAATGCAGGACAGATACATACCTAAATTTGGAATTAATAGGAAACTAAAAAAACTCCACAGTGGATTAATAAAGATTTAAAAAGAAGTTCCAAAGGAAAAAACTGCTGTTTAAGGCATGTAAGACTAATGACTGCAAAGTGAATTATAGAGTGTATGAGAACATGAGGACAACCAAGAAAGATATCAGGGAGGCTAAAAGACAGTTGGAGAGGAATACAGTAATTCCCCGCTCTATCGCCGTTCAGCCCCCCCGCTACATCGCGGATTTATTAATACTGTTATCATCATTAGGGGGCTCCGCCCCCTGCTTGCTTCGCTCACCCACCCCCTCATTTGGTTTAGCAGATGAACAATTTAAAGAGATTGTTATTTTCACGGGAATTGTTACGTATGCATTATTTTCATTTTTACTTTAAAACTTTTGTAAAAACAATATTTGTCCTTTATTTCCTGCCCCGGGTGTGGTTAAATCTCTTTCTCGCAGCACTTGTAACGCTCCCCGCGTTGTGAAGCGGGGGTCTGAACGCACGCTAAGCAGAAGTGGATAGATCAGCTACTGGCTTTGTGCTGCTTCTGCCAAGATTGCTGTTCTGTTTGTTCTGCGCGTTCTGAAAGGGGGCGGGGGGGTGTATGTGACGGCTGATTGTCGGATCTGGTCACGATCGTTTCACTTAAATCCCTCCCCACCCCCACTGAGGTGCGCTACGCTCCTGCCACTTTGTGTTGTGTAGAGGGGTGGGGTGTTGTAGTTTGGAGCTGAATGCTCGCTAAGGAGAAGTGGACTTTGTGCTGGCTCTGTACTGCGTCTGCCACGATGCTTTTTCAGCTTGTCGCTCTGCGTGTCAACCATTTAAAAGCCTTTACAGCAGCTCTTATCCTCTCTCACTGCCTTGTCTTCCGTGAAGTTAAAATGTTTTATAATAGAGAGATGTTACTGATATCCATAGCCCGACATCCAAATATCATATGTGTTTACAAAGTGTGTTTTAATAAGTTTACATGTGTTTAAAGTGTGTGGGATGGGTATTTTAAGGCTTAAACTATAAAAACAAATGTGGCCTTTCTATATCGCGGATTTTCACCTACTGCGGGTGGGTCTGGAACGTAACTTCCGCGATAGGCGGGGGATTACTGTACAGCAGATAAGGCGAAAGAAGACCCTATGAGATTTTTTCAGGATTTTAGTAGTAAAAGAACAGGTAAGGAGGAGGTCAAGTGCATCAGGAATAGTAAAGGGGAATTAAAAGATACAGACAGTGAAATAGCAGATGCCCTAAACTTACATTTTTCTGAGGTGTTTAAAAGTGAGCAAGTGTATAACCTGCCAGCGGTAAATGCAACTACTAGGGAGGTACTGAGGGATTTGGGAATTGTAGAGGGAGAAGTGCTGCTCAGATTAAATAAGATGAAATCAAACAAATCACCAAGACCAGATATTTATCCTCGTGTTCTTAAGGAGGCTAGTGAGTACATATATAAGCCTTGACACACATTTTTAGGAAGTCACTGCGCACTGGAGAGATTCCTTAGGACTGGAAAATGGCAAATATCATCCCATTACATAAAAAGGGTGACAGGGCAGATCCAAGCAACTATAGGCCAATAAGCTTAACATGCATCACAGGACAATTAATGAAAGGAATAAGGATAAGATTGAGCAACACATGACAAGGACAGGAGTTATTCTGAACAGTCAGCATGGGTGTTTTACTAACATGCTGGAATTCTATGAGGAGGCAACAAAAGGATAAGATCAAAGTGCACTTATGATATTTATCTGGACTTTCAGAAAGCATTTGATAAGGTGCCACAAGAGAGGTAGGGCATCAAATTAAAAGAATTGGGAGTTCAGGGTGATGTTTTTAGATGGGTGCAGAATTGGCTCAGACACAGAAAGCAGAGGGTGATGGTGCGAAGAACCTCATCAGAACTGGCGGATGTTAAGAGTGGTGTTCCACAGGGGTCAGTGCTAGGGCCGCTGCTATTTTTAATATATATAAATGATTTAGATAGGTATATAAGTAACAAGCTGGTTAAATTTGCAGATGATACCAAGATAGGTGGATTAGCAGATAATTTGGAATCTGTTAAATCATTGCAGAAGGACTTGGATAGCATACAGGCTTGGGCAGATTTGTGGCAGATGAAATTTAATCTCAGTAAATGTAAAGTATTACACATAGGAAGTAAAAATGTTAGATTTGAATATACAATGGGCCGTCGGAAAATCGAGAGTACACCTTATGAGAAGGATTTAGGAGTCATAGTGGACTCTACGCTATCAACTTCCCGACAGTGTTCAGAAGTCATTAAGAAGGCTAGCAGAATGTTAGGATATATAGCACGATGTGTGGAGTACAAGTCCAAGGAGGTTATGCTCAACCTTTATAATGCACTGGTGAGGCCTCATCTTGAGTACTGTGTGCAGTTTTGGTCTCCAGGCTACAAAAAGGACATAGCAGCACTAGAAAAGGTCTAGAGAAGAGCGACTAGGCTGATTCCAGGGCTACAGGAGTTGAATTATGAGAAAAAATTAAAAGAGCTGAGCCTATACAGTTTAAGCAAAAGAAGATTAAGAATTGACTGTTTGAAGTGTTTTAAATTATGAAGGGAATTAGTACAGTGGATCGAGACTGTTATTTTAAAATGAGTTCATCCAGAACACGGGGACACAGTTGGAAACTTGTTAATGGTAAATTTTGCACAAACATTAGGAAGTTTTTCTTTACACAAAGAATGATAGACACTTGGAATAAGCTACTAAGTAGTGTGGTAGACAGTAAGACGTTGGGGACTTTCAAAACTGGACTTGATGTTTTCTTGGATGAAATAAGTGGATAGGACTGGCGAGCTTTGTTGGGCTGAATGGCCTGTTCTCGTCAAGAGTGTTCTAATATTCTAATGTACTGTGTCAGCGTGACTGTGTCGATCAATCGCAGGCAGCTCTGCAGTTTACTTGTGACTTTACACTGTAGGAAGATAAGTAAATAAATCAAGGTAAATAACATATGATCTGACTTTTATATTCAAAGTACAGTGACTGGAAAAGTGCGACTGCAGCTTCCACCTCCAGCTATAACTCTTCAGTACGCGAACGACTCTCCACACTAGTGTTTAGATCTGGATGGTGTATGTGCCCAAAACAAAAGTCTAACTGCATTCTCGTACCATTGCTCGCATACTAAAGTGACAGCAGGCATTTTTCGTGGCATTACATGTGTAATTTGTGAAAATGCCCTCGTCGATCAAACAGAGGAAGCTCTGTAGTCTACTTGTGACTTTACGCTGTAGGAAAATAAGTAAATAAATCAAGGTAAATAATATTCGATTTGGCTTTATTTAAGTAACATATACATGCTTCTTATGTAAAGACCATCACAAAACATAATTACAAACAGGAGTTTACACGATACATTGGCGAGCTCTGTAAGCCATACTGTTTCTTTGAAGGAAAGGTGTGGGGGCAGACTGATTGGCAGGATGACTCCGGATGTTGTCTTGCATCAAAATGGTGCCATCTTTCGCCTTTACACCTGGTGCAGCTGCATTGTTCTTATATGTGAGTGGATGTTTCTTGCCGGGAGGGCTTCTGTTCTCTTTCTCCAATCTGAGTTCACCTCTGTTATAGCACATCTTTCCTTGAAAACAGCAATTGTCAGATTGGAGCGAGCGTGAATGCGACTGAGAGAATAAAACTGAATTTTAAAAAATTCTAACCTTTGCAAGTACCATACATTTACACCGGCTATTACAGACTCAAATCAAATGTATGTTTTTATTGTATTATAGTAACAATAAGAGCAGCTCACTACTCAAAATGTTTATTTTGGCGAACACGGAACCTTCTGAATTGGAGTCCAACGAAGTCACGATAACAAGCCACACTAACCCGATTTCTTTTTCTTCGGTGATAGTCTTGGAAGAAAAGCAAATTTGTTTTTATTATACTTGTACCTTTTGTGAAAGTGCTTATTTGATGTTTGGACTTCAGTTTTCACATATTATACACTTCATGTCAAAATGTTGTCATTAGTACTAAATAAAATAGAAAAGTTTGTCTTTTAGGTATGTGTTTAACATTTCTGTCATCCTACACTTACATAGACAGTAGATCTTTGTAGACACGGAACACACTTAAAATGCATGTGTTCCAAATAACAAAATATTTTTTTAGCCTATACAGCTCGAGGTCCTACCTGACTCCCTGATAAACAAGGCTTCAGTTGGGAGAGGTTTTTGCATTTTCTAAAGCGGTGGGGGGATGGTGTAGCAGGCTGCTAGCTGCTTGGGATTATCAACACATTTACAAGACAAAAGAAGCTGACGGAGATGTGCGATTGGATTTAAGGTGGGCCGGATTTACGAGTTTTTTCGTAAGCTTTGGTAATTTTAGAGTTACACATGTACTACAAAGATATTTCAATTTTCTTTAAAAGTTTTAAAGAATCGGCATTCTAAGCTTACAGATGGCTTACATCTATTACAGAGCTGATTGTGTGGCGATTGGTTACTTGGAGTAAGAAAAGGAAGGACAGAAATTAGAGGTTAGTACGTTTGAAAGAGACAGTGCAGCTGCAATAAATTATTTATTTAATCGAAGGTCACAAACGGAGCAGCAAGCATCTTGCAGGAGGCAGGAACAATCTCTGGACAGAGCGCCAGCTCGTCGCTATCACTGCGCCACCATGTTCCTATGTTTAATAACATGCTTTATCTCCTATCATCATGAAAATGATATCAAGTATACATCTCAGTGTTTTAATTATTCAGAGAACTGTAATATCACGAATGTAATGGATTCTGTGTCCTGTCGGAGGAAGAGAAAGCCCATTTAAGAAGCACATAGTGATTCACACACAGAGCACATTGAAGAACACATACAAAACCAAGCATTTAACATGCTACTTTAGTTACGATGGTATTTGAGAAACTAGTAAATTAAACGACTTAAAGGTGAAGTTAATGATGTTCTACTTTAATGACAAAATAAACTACATGATTAAAGTGGAAATTTCGAGATTAAAGTTGACATTTCGAACTTTTTTTTCACTGTGTCCCTATTTTTTTTTTTCTTTTCTCTGTACCCTAATAAGTTCATATGAGACTCAGACGGTGGGCTACAACTTTGATATCTGACAACTATTTCGAGCACTTGTGCAGCTTTGTGAACTTGAGCTTTCAAGTTTATCTGACACTCTGTCACTCGATCAACTTTTTTTTGTTGTTTACACCACTGTTTCAACCAACATATAGTACGTTTTTTCCTTGCCTCCACTTGGTAATCGCTGAAATTCTTTCATTTTCATTCTGTGCTTTTGCCATTTCCTTTTCACAGAACGCTGGGCTTAAGGGACATTTATGTTGATTTGGATATTCAAAGAGGCGTAATTCTGGGAGGAGTTGGGGTGGGGCAGCAGGCACGTGCACGTGCGTTACTATACATGCTGACTGGGATTTATGGAGGGTAAGAACGTGGAAGCTGGCGTTTGTACAGATTTATGCATCTGGATTTTTTTGTGCGTATGCACATTTCTGCTTTTGTATGTATGCCATGTTTTAGTGTGAATGCTACGCATGGTGTTATGCATGAGGCCTTTCGTTCAAGTAGTCTCCGGCTCGGGAACATGATGGGGTGTTCAACACCTTCGATGCTCTGGCTCAGCATGGCACCCAGGCCTGTGTCTGAAGTGTCCATCCGGAGAATGAAAGGTAAAGAAAAATTAGGAGCTTTCAAGACTGGTGCTGACGTAAGGGCCTGTTTGAAGTCACTAAATGCTGCATCTGTCTTGTCAGTCTATACCACATTGGTTGGGACCCTCTTTTTTGTCAGATCAGTCAAGGGTGCTGCTCTCGTAGAGAATCGGGGTAGTATCCCGCTAAGCTGGAAAAGGCTTGGACTTGCTGCTTGGTTCATGGATGGGGCCATTTCAATATGGCATCTGCTTTAGAGCACTGTGGCTTCATGGTACCCCAACCCACCAGGTAGCCTAAATACTTGGCTTTGTTCAATCCAAAGAAGCATTTTTTGGGATTAATCCAAAGTTCGGCCTCACCAAGTGTCCGTAATACCACTCGGACCTGCTGTAGGTGTTCCTCCCACATGCCAGAATAGATTACCACATCATCCAAGTGGGCAGCACTATATGAGGCCGGAGCACTTTATCCACTAGGTGCTGGAAAGTCGCAGAAGTCCTGTGTAAACAGAAGGACACAATACTCCCAGTAACCGCTAGGGGTGCTATATGCAGTCTTAAGCTTTGTGAAGTCCTTTAACACTAGAATTACCAGAGCCTACGAGAAAACTCGTAAATCCGGCCCATCTTAAATCCGTTCTCACCTCTCCGTCAGCGTCTTTTGTCCTTTAAATGTGCCGATTAAGACAAGCAGCCAGCTATTCCATCCCCCACCATCGCAGAAGGTTCACCAAGTTTTCCCAGCTCATGCCTTGTTTGATTATCTGGGAGTGAGTGAACTGATGGAGTTTTAGAGTGGAAATAATAGATCGTTATTTGGAACACTTGCATTTCATGTGTGTTCCGTTTCTACAGTAATCTGTGTAAACACATTCTTAAAACAGAAACTTTTTCATATTTTAGTAATAAATGTTACAAAATGTAGGCATAAACTATAGAATGTGTGAAGCCTGAAGTCCAAAGATCAAATAAACAATTTCACGAAAGGCTCAAGGATGATACAACAGCTTCTGTGGCGTAGCGGTAAGATTTGCCGACTTGTAATCAAGAGTCCCCGGTTTGATCAGGACTGTCTCCTGTGTTTGCTGTTTTCAGTAGTGTTAGTATTATGCAGTACACACATTTGGTTTGCGTCTGTAACAGACCGTGTACGTTTATAGTACTGTACTCGTAAAAGTTACCTTTTTTTCACTTTTATTGTCTCAGTCACGATTACCATACATACATCGCCCTAGGGATCTGACGCTGTTAGTTTTTATTTGAAACTGGGAATAACTGTGGATGTGAGTGGTGTCTTGAGGCAATGAAACTGGACATTCTCTCATCTGGAGAGATAAAAGCTGACACACAAACACTGCTATATCTGCCTTCTATTATCTCACCGTCACTTTATTTTTTTTTTATTCAGTTTTATTGAGTGTTCCTGCTGCACTGAATAAGCTCACGCCTTCTGCTGCACGATGTCGACACAGCACAGAGAAAAAAAGAAATAGACAAATATATGGGACATTGGGTGTAAAATTAATCCGAAAACATCATCGCACTAATGCAATATTATTTGAAAATGAACAGCATCAGATTGGGTTTAAATATACGCTGGCGCTGTTACAGATGGTGTGAGCTTATTCAGGGCAACAGGATCAACGCACAGTACATGCAGTATTGTTTGAAAACGAACAGCGTCAGATCAGGTTTGAATACACACTACAACATGCTGGCAGTGATCAACGCACATGTACTGTGCAAGACATGCACAGGGCCACTAAGAAAAGAAGAGTGTTCATGGCTCAGCTTGCAGAGGAACTTCATTGTCACATCTTACTAGAAAAGGCAATGGAAAAAGAAAAGGAGGATTCAACATCTCTATCGTGATTTAGAGAGAGTAAAAGTGAAAAAAACAGTAACTTTTACAAGTCCTATAAATGTACACCGTGTGTTACAGATGCAAACCAAGTGTATGTGTGTACTGTATAATATTAACAATAAGTTTATGCCTACATTTTGTCATTTATTACTAAAATGTGAAAAACGTTTCTGTTTCAAAAATGTATTTACGCAGATTACTGTAGAAACGGAACACACATGAAATGCGTATGTTCCAAATAATGATCTATTATTTCCACTCTAAAACTCCACTTCACTCTTGGTTAATCAGTTAGGACATGAGCTGGGAGAAGTTTGTGCACGTTCTAAATCGGTGGGGAGATGGAATAGCCAGCTGCTTGCAGATTGTCTTTATTGGCACATTTAGAGGACAAAGGACGCTGGCGGAGAGGTGTGAACGGATTTAAGGTGGGCCAGATCTGTGT
Source organism: Polypterus senegalus (assembly GCF_016835505.1). Classification (NCBI taxonomy): domain Eukaryota; kingdom Metazoa; phylum Chordata; class Cladistia; order Polypteriformes; family Polypteridae; genus Polypterus; species Polypterus senegalus. Next base: position 162,673,172 of record NC_053164.1, on the reverse strand, counting down.
GTTTTTTAGTAGGCTCTGGTAATTCTAGTGTTAAAGGAACCTGCAAGTATCCCTGTGTCATGTCAGGAGTGTTCAAATATATAGCCTGTCCTAGCCTCTCGAGGAGGGCGTCCACTCAAGGTATCGCATAGGCATCAAACTGGGAGACCTGTTTAAGTTGATGGAAGTCATTGCAAAACCTCCAACTCCTATCAGGCTTACTGACCAAGACGATGGGACTGGACCAGGGATTAGAACTTTCCTCTATTACTCCTAGTTCCAGCATACGCTTGATCTCAAGCTCCACTTCAGGGCTTTTTGCCTTGGGAAGGCAATATGGGCATTCTCAAACTATAACCCCAGGTTATGTCACAATATCATGCTAAATCAGAGAGGTCCTTCCAGGTGTTTCACTCACTATCTCCTGGACAGACAGGATAACAGCTTTCAGCTCCTGTCTTTGTCTGGAACTTAAATCCTCATAATAATTCGAAACAGGAGGAGCTAGTAGAGGCTCGTGGAACTTCTCGATATGCAAAAAGGACGAGGGGAAGTAGCTGATCCCAGTTCTTTCCATCCTCATTGACCACCTTGCGAAGCATTTATTTGAGAGTCTGATTAAACCTCACAACTAGACCATCGGTTTGAGGATGATGCACAGCAGTCTTTAGGTGCTTAATTTTAAGTAGCTCGGCCATTTTCTGAATGTCTCCATGGTGAAAGGTGTCCCTTGGTCCGTCAAGACTTCCTTAGAGATGCCGTTTTGCGCATAGACCCTTACTACCAATTCCATTGCAATGGCTTTAGATGTGGCTGAGCACAACGGAATAGCTTTGGGATATCGGGTGGCATAAATCATGAGGACTAAAATATACTTGTATGCTCTAGCTAAGGGTTTTAGGGGTCCTATAAAATTGAACCCGATCCTTTCAAATGGGACATCAATCTCAGGAATGGGACCGAGAGGAACATGGTCCCTCATAGGAATTTGTCACAATTGACACTCCGGGCAGGACGTGCAAAAGCGAAGAACCTCTTCATTAATTCCTGGCCAATATAATTGAAGCTTAATCTGCTCCAAAGTTTTCTCAGTACCCAATTGGCCTCCTAGGAGGTGGGCATGTGCTAACTTGCAGATTTGCCACTGGTAAGTCCGTGGAATCATCAACATCTTCCGTACCTCCACCTCATGCTCTGCTACCCAATATAAAAGGTCTTCCTCTAAGACAAAGTGACAACCTTGTGGCATGGGCTAATGAGTATATTGGCCATTGATAAGAATGACTGCATTTTTTGCAAATTTCAGGGATTCATCATTCTTCTGTTCCCTTTTACAAGAAGCCGGTGTTTCTCTAAATTGATATTGTAACACGTGGAGAGGGTCAGGGACAACCTCAGTGGTGATGGTCCAGGAATAGCCATGTCATACTGAGTGGCCACATCTGCTCTCCCTGCCAGCTGATTATACTCCGTGGAGGCAGCTTGAGACATATCAACCCCATCTATAATTAGGCCTGAATTTGATTCAGGAGCTGTAGGTTCTAAACTGCTTTTACTTTTAAACCAGTCACGCCCCAAAATCACAGGGAATGGTGGACTGTGAAGGACAGCCAAGGGTAATTTTTTTTAGCAATTCTTCGAAACCGATAACACAGGAGGCGGACCTATATCAGCAGATGCAGGTTAGATTCGTCTTAACTTTTAGCCGCTGTTGCAGTAGCACATATCGGCGAGCTACAATGGAAATGTTGCTGTCAGAGTCAAATAAGGCTTCGGTTTTAAACCCATTTATAATCACTACTCCTGTATGCGGGATTGCCAGGGGATTCTTAAGTGCACACCACCCTTCCTTTCCCCTCCATCTAATATTCCTCCTCATCCCTGAGTGGGTTGAACTCGGGGACTTTGGCACAGGCTTTGGTTTGTAGCGGTAGTACCAAACTTTTAGGATGTAATCCATCTGAGTTTGACTAAGGAATGGTTCTTCCCTCCCAAATTGCAAAGCAGTCCTAGAGGTTTCTATAACTTTCATGAGTTCTGTCATGTTTTGAAAGTGTTGTCCCCAGAACAGCTGGGTGAAGTATTCTGGAAGGCCATTTAAGAATATGTAGCAGGCAACCTGCTCCACTATTTTTAGGGTAGTGTTTTTATCTTGACTTAGACAGTACCCTACTTTTGCCCACAGGGAGAAGCCCTGTTTGGGGGCTTGCTGTTCTGAGTCAAACCTCCATTGTTTTATTTTCCTCATCTGCTGGTCTGGGGCACCCCTACGTTTTAGCCAAGGGCTCTGCCTTGGTGGGGAGGAGGGCACTCTCCTCTGAGAGAGTACAAGAAGCCCCTTTTGCCTCCCCCATCTGGACCAGCACAATCCTGTGAGCTCCCCATGTTTTAGTTCGCCCTGTTATGTGTACTGGGAGATTTCCGAACCAAGGGACAAACTCCCCACCCAGAAACTCGGCCACAGTACTTTCCCACCTGGATATCTGTCAGGTCCTGGTTCTGGGAGTGCATCATCCTGCCGACTACGCCAGTTGTCATAAACAAGACAAAAAGAGCCACAAAAAGGTTTGGGCAGCCACTTGTATATTTTTCCTGGCTGCAGTATTAATAATGTTATATTAATAATGTACAGATTGGAGTCCACAACAGAACTGACTCAATAGCACAAAGATGGCGGGTTTAAATGAGACCAGAGGAAGTGACGTCCTCAGTGGGGCCGGAATTGACATCATTGGGGCCAGGCTGGATTTCCAGTAATTAGTCTACAGAGAAGTTACAGAAAGTGCACTCCGCCACCCCCGGTCTGGCATGGAATTACTCTTTTTCAAGCTCTTTAGCTGCCTCTCATGCGCACATGTGTGACAACACACACACACATAAATAGTATGCACCTTACACTTTCAGTGGAGCTGGAAATGTATTCTATTCTTGTATGCATCTTCTGAACCATGAATTATCAGACTCCTTTGATGACATGCAATTAGTGCAGCAAGATTTAGTTTGTAATGAGTCTGCTTTTAACATCTAGTATAATTCTATAATTAATAGACCTTTTTTGTCCAAAAGCTGATGTTGAGCCTAGTATTCAAAGAAAATAATGAAAAGAGTTTAAGCTTGTGAATGCAATAATGGTAGCCACATATTATTCATAATCCATTGCTGAACTTACTTAAGCCACTTAAGGGTCACATCACATGGCTATTGTTTATTCCAACAGTATTGGCTGCAAAGCATGAGTCATCCCTTGATGGGACATAGGATAATGGTAAACTGAGTATAAAAAAATGGACCAAATAGTTCATCACAGACTACTCCAATAATATTATATTATGCTGCAACATAATTTTCTTTTGTTTTCCAAATTTTTGAAATTTGGATGGTATAGTGTGGTAGAAATCAATATATTAATTAAAGAAAGGAACTTACCCTCTAACATGGCAAGTCTGATAAAACCTTTTGAGTCAGTAACCAGGCAGGAGAAAAGCTTGTCTGTCTTCGTCATTTATTACACCTGCAATACTATGATGAGGGGGGAGCACGTCTCACAGCAGTCTGTTACAGCACAGAATAAAAGCAGAAGCTCATACCTATTAACTTAATTTAAATAACAGTGCTGATTAATGCTTACATATCATATTCTGATTGGTTAAAAGACATGAGATGCTTTAGCACAGAGTACAACCAGCCTAGATAAATGACTTCCTCCATTATATCCTTGTTCTTCAATATCTCTTAGTTTAGATATTATCCTTGAAATCTCTTGAGTATGTCACAACTGTCTAGTTTTACTGTTTACAGGACATCTGCTGATTTCTTAATCATACATTTGGTGTATTACATCAACTTGCTCCTGGTACATTCTTATTTTTGATGTTCACTTGACCATTATCTTGCTTCCTGATATGCCAGAAGAAGTTTGTGACATTTATTAACCCTTTTATACTTCTAAGATGGGTGCCTTATTTTAATATGTAAAGCATATCGGAACACTTGATCCTAAATGACTTTGTGACCCCTAAGTCTACTTTTTCTTCCATAATAACCTTCATTGTGAATTGCACTTTTTAATTAAAATGTGGCTATTTTGTGTTACGTTATCATTGGCTAATTTTAAAATATGGCCTTTAAAGGTTTTAGAATTCATCGTCCTTTGTCCTAATAAAAGGGCTATATAGCAGATGTAGAAACCAGACAGACAGCGACACCATTCTGAAGATACTTGAGTTGTACAAGTAATATTAGTGTAAGGTTGCACTGTTGTGCTGAAAGCATTTAACATTTGAAGAAGCATACAGTAGTTATTATTTAATGCCATTCTCAGCTAATCATCAGAAATACTTGTAACCTGGAAAAGACCAGATCTAACAGTGTCTAGTTTAAAAATGTCCATTTGTATACTGTACTGTTCTGTTTGCTGGGATATGTTTCAACCATTTGTTATTGTATCAGAATATTTTTTTTATTTTGTTAATTCTGGGAATGACCAATCTTTCCGTATTTTTATAAAAAAAAATATTAAAATTAGTTAGCATTTCCAACCACAGCCTAATGTTTTCTCCCTTCTGATCAGGACCTGATAACCTTTTTTTTTTTTTTATTTTTAAATAAAATTAATATTATTTTTGTGCTTTATAAATAACACAATGCTAAATGTCAAACATACTGTACATTTTATAGTCCTGCTATATTAAGCTTCTTGGTATACTGAACCAGGATATGACCAGTGACTACTTAACAAAATTAATAAATTGCAGAAGAAAATGTTGCATTTTATGATTTAGCTAACAAATTTACATTCCTTGGAAAATATATTTTGCATTTCTGTGTTAGATCATTCTTCATTATAGTAATTTTTATTACTTGTTGCAAAATATAAAATAATTATTTTTGCAGCAGAAATCTCAGAGCTTTTGAATAGCTCTAGCAGGTGTTAAACTATCACAAATCTGAAAGAAATCCATTTTCCTTCAACATTGTACAGGTTTTAACATGAATATAAACAGTCAGTCTTATTTATTTACTTATTTATTTATTTATTTAAATAATTTTTTTCTTTTTTGAATTTTGGGCTCCTGTTTCCTTTTCAAAGTCATGATTTTTTCTTCGTAATGACATTACTTTTCCAAAACTAGCAGACATACTGTTCTGTTGCCTTGGGGATAAAAATAGATATTCACTGCTTTATCATAACACTGTATTAATTTTATTATTTTAAAGTATATCATAAGAATATAACAAAACAACTTTTCTTGTAGGGCAAGCTAAGATCACACATCCAGAATCCAAGTGCATTTGATTTGGTCCATTTTCTTTTTACACCACTAAACATGGTAAGTTGTTTTGAAATTTACTAAGTTAACTTATTTCACTGGAGAATATCAGACTTTTTTTTTAGTTTAGACACAAGGTCAGGAACGCGAAGTTGCTAAAAATCAATACCAAATAACACTGAATACAACAGAATCTTTTTAGGGGGCATTGGAGTGGTTTTCCATTTTGTAACTGAGTGTATTCATTTTTATAGCTGTTGAACTTGCATATAATTTGCTATTTTCATTGCTTTTATAAGCTGCATTACAATTACTTAAATAGTAATAAATTCAAAATACTGTACGGTATGATGCCTTTTACTCCTGTCTTCTGTCCCACTCATCTTCCACTTCATCCAGAGTCCCAAAAAATATACAGTGGAACCTCGAGATACGATCACCTCTGTATACGAGAAATTCAAGATAAGAGGAAAGTATGAGCGAAAAATTTGGATCTAAATACGAGCATTGGCTCACGTAAAGAGCCACGAGCCAGGCTGTGGGTATGTGTGACACGTTTCCCGATCCGCCTTGACTCGGGGATTCACCCAAGCTGACGCTGCCAGCCCGTCGGCTCACTCAGTGTTCCTTGTTCTCCCGTAGCGTGAGGATCTACGTGTTTGTGCGCTTGTGATTTCATTGTTTCACTGTAGAAGTTCGCCGTATATGCGTATCCCAAAATATTGCAGACATGCAGACGGAGAATAGGAGACGATTGCCCTCAAGAAGAGAGAGAGAGAGAGAGCGAGGGAGATAAGGAGAGAAACGCGCACGAGAGAGAAGAACCATCAGCTCAGTTATGATCACATGACACTCAGCAGACAGTGTATCCATACTACTTGTATTGCAAGACATCGCTCGTTTTATCAAGTCAAAATTAAAAAATTTAGCTCGTCTTGCAAAACACTCGTAAACCAAGTTACTTGCATGTCGTGAAGTAACCAATTTTAGATATTGAGGCATCCTAATGTTTAGCAGAGGTTCATCTTGGTTCATTATTGTTAATCCAAAATCAAATGTTAGTGAATGTCTACCATATTGTAAAAATGTTCCGGACAGTTACCTCAAAGAACTGGTCTCTTGGTGTTATTAGCAGTACTAGCTTTGTTACCCATCTATGACAGGTTCAGATCTAAGTAATCAATGTAAACCTCAGTGTTAACGTTTTGCAGTGCAGCAGGCAATGCACATATCTCTGTTGTATGCAACCAGATGGATACATAGACACTTATCCTTTTATTAAAATGGATAGAGATCACTGTGTATGCAAAATTATATACAGTTACAATGTCAGGAAAGCAAAGTTGCTAAAAATCCATACAAATAACACTGAGTACAGCAGAATGCACAATGTAAATTTTGAAGTGACAATATACAGATGGTTATGAATTATAAACTAAACTAATTGTATCCACATGATTATTTCTTATAACTTATTGTTAATTACCTATACCCACATTTATATCAGCAACAAAGTTCTTCTTGTGTGAGATTCTGTAGTACTACAAAATTCAGTAATTTCTGCATTTGTTAATAAAATAAAGGACAATTGTCCTCTGCTTCACAAAGATCATAATTATCCCTGTACCAAAGAAAACAGAAGTCACTCAGTGCAGTCATGATGAAATGTTTTTAAAGACTTGTAATAGAACTCTTTAAATGTAATATTACAGATATTTTGGACCACCTTTGATTTGCTTATTATCTCAACTGTTCCATTAACTCTAATTAGAATCCCTGAAGCTTATGATTTTTTTTCATTGTCCCTGACCTCCTTAAATTGTCCTAACATTTACCAAGAAGATCATAGCTCCTTATCTCTGTGCTAATACGGTGCTTTTGGTTTGCAAATGTGTGGTTTAGCGGAATGCAGCCTGCGACACCCCCCACCCCCATTCAGTCAGATGAAGGCATTGTCCTGCTGAAATCTTCACAGCTGAGCACTGTGTTGAAGTGTTTATCTGGCGATGTGTTTGTAAGGAATTATATAGGTAATGAAATATCGTGATTTCAAGTACATACATTTCATGTGTGTTCCTTGTCTGCAGTGATCTGTGTAAATATAGAATGATAGAAGAAATGCGAGGAAAGAAATGTTAAACACACGGCTAAAACTGAAAATGTTTTCATATTTTATGGTAATTACGACATAATTTTGATGTGCAGTGTAGTTTCACAAAAGGTGCAACGAAACAAGTATGCTTTTATTTAAGAATAAAACCGAAGAAAAGAAATTGCTCAATTAACATGTTACTGAAGCCCAACTATCAGTCGGCACAAAATAAATGACATTCACATACGTGTGTGTTTGCACGTTTCATTTTCAACTAGTTGTCACAGTGGTAATGCTGCTCTGCCACAGATCTGCACAGATGGTGCAGTGGATAAGCTACCGTTTTGCAAAGGTAAGGTAACAGGTTCAAATCCTGCATTGTCTCCACATTTAGCACTTTGAGTAGTGAGATGCTATTATTATCATCATATAACAAAAACATACATTTGACGCGAGTCTGTATCATCCTGCGTAAATGTATAGTACTTGTAAAAGATGTTACTTTTCCTTGCACATGGACATTTGCATCAGCATAAAAATTTGAATTTTTTTTTTTATTCAATTTTATTCTTGAATAAAACTTAATTTGAACGATTTTTTATTCAGTTTTATTCTTAGATTCTTGAATAAAAAAATTGTTCAAATGACATGATGATGTGAATGCTTCTGTGTGAAGAAAAGTAACGTCCACCTTAGATACTGCAGTGTCTGTTTCCTCAAAAAGATTAAGCTGCGTTTGTTTGTCTGTTTTTATCTCTTCAGCACTATCTTTTACAAGTACCATAAATGTACACTGGCTGTTACAGACTCAAATCAAATGTATGTTTTTATTATATACTAGTAACAATAATAACAGCTCACTATTCAAAATGCAAGGAGAACTTTGGATCGAACCCACAACCTCTTGATTCTGAGGCAGCAGTCCTTACTTCTGCACCAGCCAAGTGGACATGTCTACTTTGTATTGATTGATAGCTGGGCTTCAGTTTTTACACATTGCCAGTAACATGTAAATTGAGCAATTTCTTTTTCTTTGGTTATATTCTTGAATAAAAGCACACTTGTTTTGTTATACCTTTAGTATTTATTTGATATTTGGACTTCAGTCTTCACACATTATACACTTCACATCAGCATTTTGTCATTATTACTATAACATGAAAAAGTTTCTGTTTTAATTATGTTTTCAACATTTCTTGCGTCGCATTTCCTGTCCTACATTTACACAGATCGTTGTAGACACGAACACACATGAAATGTATGTATTCCAAATAACGATATATTATTTACCCTATACAATTCCAGACACCTCACACCCACGCAGACCCACTTGAGTTGGGAGAACTTCAGTTGCATTGATGGGGGATGAGATAGCAGGCTGCTTGCTGCCAGTGCTGATTGACACATTTGCCAAACAAAGACGCTGATGAAGAGGTGCAAAGGAATTTAAGGTGGCCCAGCATTGTGACTTTTTTTGTAGGCTTCAGGAATTCTAGTGTTAAACTACAATCACTTAGTAAGCTTCTCCTTGAATAACTATGCTTTCAGTTTGAAAGACTGGGTATGCCAGGAAAGGTAAGAGCACACTCATTCCATAATTACACCTAGTATAAGTCTCTATAAGTGATATGCAATATGCCATCTTGATCTTTTCTTTACATCCAAACCAAGCTGCTCCTCGTAAACAATGTTATACATAGCTACAAACAAAGGATTTCTACTTTGATGAGAGACACAGGATGCTTTTTGGATAATATGTATCCTAGCTAATCCTCAGAAGAAAAAAAATAAGTTAGAGAGGCTTATTTCAAATTGCACTGACTATTCCTAAGAAAACAAAAAACAAGGTTTATGCAGTAAGGGAGTAGATCATGTAAAAACTTCACAACTAGCAAAGCAAAGTTAATTCAAGTGACTGAACCTGTTTTTTCTTGTATTTTGTTCGTATAACATTTTACTTGAGGTAATGAAATAAGAACAAGAACTGCAAAAGATTTGAAATTGTGAGGGGAGAAAAGTCAAGGATTTTTTTTTTTGGTAAATTGGTTATAGCAGTTAATTTAACTTTGGTGTTATTAATGTTAACATACTGTTCACATTTCTTTTTATTGGCATTTAACATTGTGTATTTTTTTTTTTACTTATTTGTGGCAGGTAATACAAGCGACAGGTGGTGTCGATCTGGCCAGTAGTATTCTTAGCCCTTTACTTACAAAAGATGCAGTTGAGTTTTTACATGCCTCAGTTACTCCAGAAGAGCATCAGATATGGAAGTCACTTGGCAATGCTTGGACCAAAGTGAGGTAAAGCTATTCCCATGGTGAAGGTTTATTTTTTCCCATTCTTCATGTAAAGTTTCTCTTGTAAGAAATCATACTCTGTAAAATCAAATAACAAATGACAATTATATCAAATGGAACTTTTCTTTGTCTTCAAAATGTGTACACAAATCAGAAAACTGAGAGACCCTGACATGATCTGATGACTGGTCACTTTTCAAAATACACTGCTTATAATGTTTTATATATTATTTTTTACCTGACAATAAAGAGCTTACTTATTGTCAAAAGGCGTAGACTGAAGAACACCAGTGCTTTATATTGCCATTTGCTTCATAAAATCATTTTTGCTTAATATTACATCCCACACTCCATCTTTAGCATGTCAAATTGAATTTTCTCCTTTAATCCTGTTAACCTGTTACCATTGACGGTGAAGACCTGTATATGGTGAGGACATATAAGTACCTTGAGTATGTATCTGAATGACAGGCTTGAGTGGAGTCCAACTACAGGCTAGTGAGAGTTGCCCCTCTTTCCTGAAGAGCTTGAGGTCGTTACTGTTTGCTGGCCACTCTTAAATGTTTTCTACCAGTATATAGTGGCAAATGTTTGTTTTTTTTTCTATTCTGTAGTGTGTTGAGAAAATGCATTAGTGAAGGTGATGTCAAAAGACAAACGCTGGTTCAACCTTAGGAGTCAGACTGAACTCAATGGAGGAAGAATAGTGGTCAGTCAGGAAGCTGCTTACTATTTTGGACAGTGACTCTCTTGCCCACTGTGTGAAGTTTCTGGCTAAGCAGAGGAGCAGATTCAGTAACAGACTGAGACAATTGCTTTATGTGACGTTTGTACTCTCAGCCACCAGACTCTATAATGAGTCATCATTTGGCCAAGGTGGTATTGTTCTTTGTGTGCTGAATGGTACTGAGCTGGTCAATGCTGTGTAATAAATCTTCACTTGTATAGGTTGCCCGTAAAGTATTCCAAGTGGAACAGTATGTGTTATTAGTCTGTGAGATTCAACTTTTTGAAGAGGCTACAATTTCTGTCTATTTGTCCATCCATCCAACAGCAGGAAAAATAGGTTTTGGAATATATTGTAATTTGAGTGTTAAAATATACATAAGTGTCAAGCATAGCCTAAAATTTAGATTAATGTAGTTTTTTTTTTTAATTAATGCAGCTTATTTGCATTTGAGAACCTCATCTCAACCCCTCTTTGTTTCCTTTCCAAGGATATCATCCAAATCATTTGAAGCCTAAAAGGGATACTTTTCAGTCTGTTACATTTTTCTCTTAAATGTTTTATTAAACCAAATAGTGTATGATGAAACCACATAGGTGTAAATGGAAACAGTTTGGATGCAGAACTGCTGGCTCTTTTGCAATTTGCATCTTATTGCTAATAAGGAGACATTAAAACAGTGAATTCAGCTGTTTATGACTGAAATAGGCAATTAAGGGTGGAGAACCTTAACAAGCAAGACTACTAAAATGAAGCATCAAAATGTCATTTGAGCAATAAATGATTCATCAGCAATAATTGACTTCTCATTAAGAAACTGGGTTGGAAAAAAAACCTGCATCCACTGTAGCCCTCCAGGATCAACATTGCCCACCCCTGAAATAGTGATTTATTTATTTTTTTAACTTTTTAAATGTGGTTCAGACTTTTACTGTATATTTCAGATCTAGCGTCACTATTGGGTTTACTAAATAAATTACATTTTATTATTCCTTACAAGATATCACAAAAATAAAATACAATAAAATGGATACTTTTTTAATTTGTAGGAGTGAGTGGCCAAAGGAACAGTATATACCACCGTATATCCCAAGATTTCGAGATGGCTGGGAACCTCCTCTGTTGAATTTTATGGGAACATCCCGAGAACAAGATCTGAATCAACTGGCTGAGTCAGTCGCTAATGTGGTTGAGAATCAACTTAAAGACGAGCATTGTAGGCTGAGTCATGAGGTAATGTGAACTTTGTAATTTAAGGGGAGGATTAAGTAGAGAAGATAACTATGAAGACAAAAATCTTTGTTTTAATAAGCAATGTAAACTCTAGACACTTGTAAGAATTTTTAACAGAAAGACATGTAATGTAGCATGAACCTTACTTTCATTTACAAGAAAAACATAAAATGAGTTCATTTTGTATTCCTCTATATACCACTATGTAAAGAGCGAAAATGTTTTCAAAGATTGAGTTTTTACTTATCAGACATAATTTTATTCACCTTAGAAAACTGTATACTATTAATAAAAGTTTTTTTGACAACAAAGTTACAGCCTTGTTCTGACAAATACCTGAACAGAATGTTTAGCAGTCAAAACTCCATTTTATTTTATTATGTGCTGGCATATTTCTGGAGGATCCAAATTTATGATTATTCTGATCTTCATGTACAGTTGTGTTTGGATCTTTTTTTTTTTTTTTAAAGACTTCAGTAAATAAGTGCCACACGAAGAAATATCTCCCTGTTTTTCTGTTTCAGCCTTCAAGTGCCCAAGATAATTCTCTAAATGATGGGTAAGGGTATACTAATTGAACTTTAGAGTGGTCTTTTTCCTGTCTCTGATATGACTATAATGAAAACATATAAATGTTCCTAGTAGTACTGTATGTGCTGTGGTGTTGCAGGTAATTTTCATTTGCATCTTAAAAAGAAATATTAAATAATTTATATTTTAATGTTACCTCTTAAAAGGAAATACAGTGTATTAAAAATTTATATTTTAATGTTACATTTAGATGAAAAAACATTGACTTTAATCCTATTAAATGTGTAAAGATTTTCAAAAACATGATGTAGACTACCAATGACTAATCTACATGCATTTGGTACTAAAGAGTCTTACCCTGAATTTTTTGAATATACTTAATATAAAAACTGGACCAACTACACCAACTTAATTATTTTCTTTAACACCATCACTTCATGTACAAAGTAAACAAATATTGTATTAGACACAGGCTAAACTGGCATCTTATAAAAATGGGCCTTATGCTTAGAGTTCTGTTTCCATTTTTACTCCCATCCATATCATTGATCTGATCCCCTTTTTGTTCAGCTGTTTATTGTTTCATTTTTTTTATTACTGGTTGACTGCTATCTTTACCATTTTGCTTGCTCAAGGAAGCATGGGCAGCTATACAACTGATCCTCTGCGGATTATTTCAAAAGCTTTGTTTTGCCAAATGCCAGGCTTTCTATTGGCTGAGGGTATTAACTCATTATCAATTTTATTGACATATGCCTGGACCTTCATCTTTTTGTGTTGTCCATCTTTCTCGTGTTATTGTTGAAAGTATCCGATGCAAAACAATAAGGAGATATGCCCCTAATACTTTTGGTTTGAAGTCTTTGGCCCAGTTCACCGATTCCTGTCCTCTTTGCACTTTCCAATGAAGCTGTGGTAGCTATGCATCTTAATCACTTCTGATTGGCTCTCAAACCCTGGCATTGCAAATGTCAGGTTTCCTAATGTTAATCATACTGTACAATTGAACCTTAATTATCTTCCATTCTTCATCTTTCCTGTGTGAATGCTGAAAGTTTCAGATGATAAACCATGACTAGATGGGTCCCAGAGACTTTTGATTCAATGACTTGCTCCCTGTTGAGTACTATCTTTATGTTTTAGAGTGTTAAAAGAAGCTATGCATCTTAGACTCTTCTGATTAGTTCTCAAGCCCTGGATTTCCAAATGTCAGGCTTCCTTTTGGCTAAGGGCACATCTCATTTTCTGCAATGTTATACATACTGTGGACCTTCATTTTCTTCTATTCTTCATCTTTCCTGTGTGAATGCTGAATGTATCTGATGATAAACCATGACTAGATGGATCCCAAAGACTTTTGATTCAATGACTTGCTCACTGTTGAGTACTATCTTTATGTTTTAGACCAAAGACATACAGGTTAGGTACATTGGTGATCCTAAATTGTCCCTAGTGTGTGCTTGGTGTGTGTGTATGTGTGTGCCCTGTGGTGGCTGGGATTGGCTCCAGCAGACCCCCATGACCCTGTTTTAGGATATAGCAGGTTGGATAATGACTGACTGACTGTTAAAACAAGCACGGGCAGCTGTGCATCTTAGCCTCTTCTGATTAGTTTTCAGACACTGGCTTTGCAAATGTCAGACTTCCTATTGGCTGAAGGCATTATCTTATTATCTGTAGTGTTAAGCATACAACTGGGCCTTCATTTTCTTTCATTCCTCATCTTTCCTGTGTGAATTCTGAAAGTATCTGATCCTTAAGTCATGACCAGATGCTTCCCTAACACTTTAGATTCAATGACTTGCTCCATGTTCAGTACTATCTTTATGTTTTGGACTGTTAAAAGAAGCATAAGCAGCTATGCATTTTAGACTCCTCTGACTGGCTCTCAAGCCCTGGCTTTGCAAAAAAAAAAAATTTTTCTACTGGGAGTTCTCTTCAATTTTATATTGCTTCATAATTTTAGAATGAAGTTGTCTTATGTTGCACATTAAAACCTGCTCCACTGCTCATTTACTGATTACCCAATTAAACACTTATCATAGCTAATCCTTTTTAGACTTTGTCACATCTTCTCAAAATTTTCCCTGTTAAAGCTAAACTTAAGTTTTAATTTTTTGAATATGTGTTTTGGTAAAAACTGTGAATTATATTGCATTATAGTCACTACATCCTAATGATTCAAGCACATTTACCCCCTGAAATCTATCCTAATTTTTATTAAAGGAGTTTTAAAAAACTAGCCTAAAGGATAGCTTTAGTTACAGCTCCATCTGTTATAGGTGTCTCACATCTTTCCACTATCCTAAGTCTTCATGTGCTGCTTCTGAAAAACTTAGGTTATAATTGTATTTTCACAGTTTTAAATTTTTGACAATCCCACAATACTGTAGTGTAGCTAAAAAAAAGTAAGAGTACAGTGTTACATGAACTAAGCTGCATTTACATACACCTAGTCATTAGTAGTATATTAGCAAAGTTTTTCTTTGCTGAATAAAAGTATAATCAACCAGAGTAGTGTTTGGGTGTCTGTATATGATACATGAAATCATTATGTTTGACTGATCAAGATATTTACCTGATATCTTTGCTGTCATCTTTTCAGAAGTTATGAGTCCCATGGAAGAGGTCAACCAAAAAGTTATGCCAAATCGAAATATGACTTTGTTGCTCGCAATTCTTCTGAACTTTCTGTTGTAAAAGATGAAATTCTAGAGGTGGGTTTCATTTTAATGTGTTATTGTGAATTAATACATAATGTCACGCTCAATTATTATCATTTATAGTGTATAACACATTAATACATCATTTATAACATTTTCAAGTGTATATTTCAGTATCATTTTTACCTAGCTATAAAATTATAATTGAAAATAAACATTTTTCCTCTACAAATAAAAAGATATTACAGTACTATTTCCGCAAAGCTTGGGCTGATACAGAAAATCTGCATATGTTAGTTATTGAGATAAAAAGTTTAATGGCAAATATCAGTTAAAAACATGTATTGAAATGCAAGCTTTTTTGAAGTTTTAGAAGTCAACAACAATGCTGTGTAATTAATTTTCACTTGTATAGGTTGCCCATAAAGTATTCCAAGTGGAAGAGTATGTGTTATAAGTCTGGGTGATTAACTTTTTGAACAGGCTAGAATACCTACCTACCCTACCTGCCTGCACGCCCGCACGCACACGCACACACACACACACACGCACACACACACACACACACGCACGTACGTCCCACTTGTAGATTTGACTACATGCCTGATCTATATTTTCTCTCAGTGAAGCACAGCTGTGCTTTAACAATCTAGAAGCAGCATGCAATAACATTGTGAACTTAAAAAAAAAACAAAAAACTTTTGGATACTGCAAGAATATAAGTCATTTTGTAACTTTTTTCAATTATTATTGTCTAGTTGTCTAAAGAACTAAGACAGTAATTAACATGTAGGAATCAATATTCATGTCAATAATGGGCGCCTGGCAATGACTTTGCTAGGTGAATTTGCTCTCTGCTAGCCCTGAAAGGTGATGTACTGCCACGGAGTAAAACGAACAGGGTAGTAAAGTGCAGTCTATTTTTAAAATGGTCCAATCTCTCAACAATGGTTTGCTTATTGTTTTTTTCCCCTCATAAACTGACATAGATGCCGCTGTTTTGCAATATGTGTGTAAGTTCTGGACACAGAATCAACACTATAAGATTTGTGGCTTAAAAAATAAAGGTATTTAGAAAGTTTTAATGCTTTTTCTATCGCCTAAGAACTCATGTACTCTAATGGCCCATTGTAAATACAAGAACAGACAAGGTATTTTTAAAATGTATAATAAAAAGATTCACTTTTGAACACAATTTAAAATAGGAAATTAATATAAACTATGATTGTCAAGAAGGTATCCCTATGGCATTTGCCACTTGATTGACATACACGGTGGCCAGTCTGAGATCTCTTTTCTTCTAACACACTGGTCATCCCACACGCACGATCAAACATGCGAGCTACTGCAAAACTCCGGCTATCTGATCTAGTTAGTCTTCCAATTTATATCGACTAAAGAAGGGATTTTTAAAAAAAAATTGTTGGTTATGGGCTGGATGTGGAATTGGAAGAGGAGTTTTTCTCTCACAATGTCACAATCAAAGTGCTTTTGTCTGATCTGTCAATCTATCATTGCTATTCCAAAGAAGGAAAATTTGGAAAGGCACTTTCGAACTGTTCATAAAAACTACGAAACTGACTTCCTTCCAGCGATCTGAGAAAGAAAAAGGAGAGGGAACTAAAATTGCAGTTAATCGGACAGCCGTCATTTTTCACTTGGCTGAATTCAAAAGCAAAGGCAGACACACCAAAGCATTGTTCTGGGTGAGTCACTTGATCATTAAGCATAAGACGTCCTTCCAAGACGCAGAAATGATAAAAGATGCCTTGGTTGAGGCAGATGGCTAGGGAGAAATTCCTGCTGAGATTTCAAGACCCCTGGCCGGAGAAAAAGGAGTTTTTCCTTGTCATTAAACATGCAGAATACAGTATAAGCAACTTAATAATGATCAATGGCTGCTAGACTTGGCATTTTTTTCCAATCTGACCAACATGTTGAATGAGGTTAATTTACAGCTGCAAGGAAAAGAGAAAACCATGGTCATTATGATTAGCTCAGTTAATGCTTTCAAACAAAAAATGCAACATCTGTCCTCAAAGCTGCAGCACCTTGATTTGGGGAACATCCAAAACCTTGCATCAGAGCCGGAGATGCAATGGAAGGCGTGTGCGCAACTTGACAGCATAATGGAAAAAAAGTAACAATTCGAGTGTTGCCCAGTGTAGCGGAGTAAAAGTAGCGTTTCTTCTTCACAAATGTACTCAAGTAAAAATAGTAAAATTATTAGAAGTACAATTTTTTTTAAATGTTACTCAAGTAAATGTAGCAGAGTAAATGTAACTCATTACTACCCACCTCTGATACTCAGTACAAGTATATATATATATATATATATATATATATATATATATAGATATAGATATATATATAGAGATAGATATATATATAGAGATAGATATATACAGTATATATATTTAATATATATATATATATATATATATCTATCTATATATATATATATATATATATATATATATATATATATATATATATATATATATATATATATATCATTTTAATGTAGGTAGATCATATTGACCTGGTCATTTTAAAAGTAGCTCACAAGCCAAAAAAGTGTGGGCACCCCTGCTTTACAGCAATAAAAACTTAGTTGGCTCATGTCATCAGAGGTTAATAAAAGAAACACTAAAGCAAACTATAAACTGATACACCAGCCCTAATATTGGGAATGTATAATTGATGGCTTAGTTACTAAAGCATATAAACTCACCAAAAAACCTAAGTTGGTATGTAGACATGCTAGAAATAGAAGGAAACACATTATCCCAGTTGCAAGCATGTTGAGTTTCACATAATCTAACACTGTTACCTTTCCTGAATCAGATTTCACTAAGTGTAAAACCTATAGTTTTAGTACCAAATATCTCTTAACTAAACCCAGTCTTCAATTGCAAATGTGAAATTTCTGTCCCTTTTTCTGAAAGATTACTATTTAAGTATATTTGGTAATGGTTTAATGTCAATGTCACTCAGATTTACAATTTATGGATTCTGTTTTTGAGAGAACAAAAATGATTAGTTTTTACTGTATACTTGCTACTACGTAAGCGTATTACGGCCATGGTGAAGAAAAAAATACGGACATAGTTAAGAAAGAAAAAAAAGTAAATGTTGAGAGTAAATGAAATATTCATTTTAAGATAAAATTTAGTTTATGATGTTCTACTTTAATGACAAACTACAAGAATAAAGTTGACATGTCGACTATATTCTCGATATTTCCACTTTAATCTCGACGCTTATGTTGAAAATAAAGTCGACATTTCCACTTTATTCTCGCCGTTTATGTCAAGATTAAGGTCGACATGTTGACTTTATTCTTGTTTGTCATTAAAGTAGAACATCATAAACTAAACTTCATCTTAAAATGAATATTTAATTTACTAGATTTTCTCAAACCCCGCCATAAATTTTGTAGCATATGAAATGCTTTGTGTTAAGTGCTCCCCGTGCCATGTTAATCGCTACGTGCTTCTTAAGCTGACTTTCTCTTGTACTAAGAGGAGGCGCAGGCAGCGATCACCACACAGAATACATTAATTTCATGATATTCCAGCTCCCTGAACATTTACAATGCTAAGATGAATACTTGATATCATTTTCATGATGAAATGCATTAAAGCATGTACTAATCATGTGGGGGCACAGTGGCGCGGAGGTTGCACTGCTGCCTCGCAGCAAGATGGTCAGTACAGTGTAAGAGAAAGTCAGTTTAAGAAGCACGTATTGATTAACAACTGGGTCGGGAAACACTTAACAAAAAGCATTTAATGTGCTACGTTAACTTATGACAGGTTTGAGAAAATCTAGTAAATTAAACATTCATTTTAAGATCAAGTTTAGTTTACGACATTCCCCTTTAATGACAAAATAAACTACGAGAATAATGTCAACATATCGACTTTATTCTTGACGTTTAGTTTAGTTTTTTTTTCTTTTCTTCTTCACTGTGTCTGTATTTTTTCTTTCACCGTGGCCCTAATAAGCTTCCGTATGCTACAAAAGGCAAGTACAGGTTTTAAATCCTTTTTAAACTGCCTCTTTATTTCAAAGGGGGCTTTGGAGTTACCATAGGTATTGACAAAAATGAGAATGATTTCAGGACACTTAATATGACAATAGTATATCATTTAGTACTTTTTGGCTGGTTCAAGGGTGCTGGTTCTCCATTATAATTTTCGAAATTCAGGTTTACTGTATCTTTGAGTCTTTGATCAATGTTGAGTGTGCATATTTCAATACACACTGTACTGTATACATGAGTTTTTGTCTTAGATTTCAGATTTCTTCTCACAATTCTAAAAATACAAATAAGTAGACTGGCAATTCTAAACTACCAATTAGTAAAGCAGTTTGCAATGATTTATTTTTTTTTCCTAAGTTGATAATTTTTTCTGAATTAAAAAAAAAAACAAAAAACGCCAAAACCCGACAAGTCCCGAATTCTGTGGTTTAAATCTCAGCTAATTCATTTTCTTCATGTCTTCATTAGTCTTCTGGCAGACACTACAACTTAGTACATACTTGCATGTATGAGTGTTGTTTGTCCAACCTAAACTGAAGAGATAAGTTAGAAAATGGATGGAAATTATGATTATGGTATTGCTGTTTTGCATTAAAGCTAGTTTTGCAGTAAAGAATTTAGAAAGTACATGTATAATGTAGTATGTGTCTGTCTTCTAGGTAATTGATGACAGGAAACAATGGTGGAAGGTTACAAATGCTAGTGGTCTTTCAGGATATGTGCCAAATAACATCTTGGAAATTACCAGAGCTCAGGAACTGGGTCTTGGACGCTCAGACCCAATGTACAGCCATACAATTCAGGTAACTTTCTAAGAGTTATTTTTCTTTTGGCCAATTTCTATTTAAGCATTGTATTGTTTACTGTGTTTTATTGTAGAAATTTGATTGAAATTTTTTATTCATTAATGTACAGTATATGTGCATGTTTTGGATTATGTTATTTGAAATTGTAATTTCTATATTAGTGCATTTTAGTTTTAGAGTCCTTGACAATATTACTGAGTTTTGCTTCTCTACGTTGGGCCTTAGTGGGCCTCAGTGGCCTTAGGTTTACCAATACATACAACCAATACATTAATCAGAGTATTTTTTAATGGTATTTTTAGATGCATAATTAGTTAATGTTAGCTTTCTATCCATTTTTATCTATATACATACAGGTAGTCCCAAGTTACGGACATCCGACCTACAACTTACGAACGGGGCTACAGCTGCGACGCATGCGTCTCAGTAACTGCCGCACTGTCATCTTCAGCCTGGAGACGCTGCAAGTGGTGGCTGGACGGAGGCTGGAGAGGGACGATTTCGCTGCTCACGCAGTGTAGTGTCCCTCAGGCGGCTGCAAGCAGTGACCTGTTGTCCATAGTCACCGGGGCCACAGCTATCGCTCATGTGCAGGATGTAGGCTTGATGGGGCGGTTCGCTTCCTGCCCACCATGCCGCCACAGCTACTGCTCCTGACTTGACGCAGGCTGGATGGAGCAGAGGGGGGCGTTTCACTGCCCGCCCACCACACACGGCTGCCCTGTTCGTTCTCGATGGGTGGCTGGTGATGCTGCAAGCGGTGACCCGGTTGTGGCTGAACGGAGGCCATTAAGGGTGAACGGAATGGCGGGGGGTAGCATTGTAGTGTGCCTCAGGTGGCCTGTTGAATGGGGGTGGTGGTGGCCGATTCATTACCTTTGGCCACACCGTGTTTGTTCTCGGTGGGCGGACACTGCAGGCAGCATACTGTAGTGGAGGCGACTGTGGTGGGCGGGTGGTGAACCGCCCCTCGCCACCCCCATTTATTCTCAATAACCAGCTTGCTTGTGACTGTTACGCACATAGCAGGAAGTTGTCTCTTGTCAGTACATCAGATGTGTTGACGACGGGTGCCTTCCTGCTGTGATAGCATGTACTGTACAGTGCTGTGCAGAAGAGCTCATCTTAACCTTTTGTCTTCACCCTTCAAGAATGTCTCTGAAACACAAATCTGATGCAAGTGCTGGTGATACAGTAAAGAAGAGGAAAAACCATCACCATTGAAAATAAAGTAGAAATAATAAAAAGGTCAGAGAGAGATGAAACTCCATCATTCATTGGCAGAGCACTTGGTTACAGTTGGTCAACAATAGCATTTATTAAAATAATGTACCTGTTCCGAATTGCATACAAATTCAACTTGCGTACAAACCTAACGTCCCTATCTCGTACGTAACCTGAGGACTGCCTATATATATATATATATATATATATATATATATATATATATATATATACACACACTGTGTGCACAATTATTAGGCAAGTTGTATTTTTGAGGATTCATTTTAATATGGAACAAACACAGTGCTATCAGTCAATCCAAAATGTTAATAAACCTGAATGTTTCACAACAGAAATATGAGTGTGAACATCATCAGGGGAATACATATGTGCGCACAATTATTAGGCAACTATTAGTGTGCAGATTTATTATGCAACTAAAGGAAAAATGAAAATTTTCCCATCTCACTTGTTTATTTTCATCTGTTATAGTGAGAATAATAAACAAACACCTCAAAATTTACAAATAAACATCTCTGACATTTCAAAAAAAAATAAATCAATCAATCAATGACCAATATAGCCACCCTTCTTTCCAATAACAGTCATAAGCCTTTCCATTCATGGAGTCTGTCAGTTTCTTGATCTGTTGACGATCAGCTTTTTGTGGAGCAGTGACTACAGCCTCCCAGACACTCTTCAGAGAGGTGTATTGTTTTTCTCCCCGTAAATCTAGCGTTTAAGAAGTGCCCACAAGTTCTCGATAGGGTTTAGGTCAGATGAGGAAGGGGGCCATGTCATTATTCCTTCATCTTTAAGGCCTTTACTGGCTGGCCACGCAGTGGAGAACTTCGATGCAAGTGATGGAGCATTGGCCTGCATAAAAATCATGGTCTTTTTCCTGTATCACTGTTTGAAGAAAGTGTCTTCGAAAAACTGGCAGTAGGTTTGGGAGTTGATTTTGAGTTCATCTTCAATGCAAAAAGGTCCAACTAGCTCATCTTTAAAAATACCAGCTCATACCAGTACCCCACCTCCACGTTGGAGTGGAGCTCTGTGCCCATTACTGATCCACAGGTCCATCCATCTGGTCCATCAAGAGTCACTCTGATCTCATCTGTCCATAAAACCTTTGAAAAAAATCTGTCTTCAGATATTTCTTGGCCCAGTTTTGACGTTTCAACTTATGTTTCTTGTTCAGTGGTGGTTGGGTTTCAGCCCTCCTTACCTTGGCCATGTCTTTGAGCACTGAACACCTTGTACTTCTGGGCACTCCAGGTAGGTTGCAGCTCTGGAATATGAAAGTACTGGAGGATAATGGGTTCCTGGTAGCTTCACTTTTGATTCTTCTCAAATCTTTGGCAGCTAATTTGCGTCTTTTGTTCTCAACACGTTTCTTGCAACCCTGTTGACTATTTGCAACAAAATGTTTGATGGTTCTGTGATCACACACCAATATCTTAGCAATTCCAAAAGTGCTGCATCCCTCTGAAAGACTTTTTACAATTTTTGACTTTTCAGAGTCAGTTAAATCTCTTTTGGCCCATTTTGCCTGAGGAAAACTAGCTGCCTAATAATTCTGCACACCTTGATATAGGGTGTTGATCTCCTTAGGCCACACCCTCCCTCATTACACAAATACACATCACCTGACGTGCTTAAATCCAATAAGCATTCAAGTTAATACAGCTTGGAGTTGGAATATATGCATTAAAAATGATGATATGGTCAAAATACTCACTTGCCTAATAATTGTGCACACAGTGTGTATATATATATATATATATATATATATATGTATATATATATATATATATATATGAATGTATATATATATATATATATGATCCTCGCTATACAGTAATCCTCGCTATATCGCTTTGACTTTCGCGTTTCGCTCTATCATGATTTTATATGAAAGCATAACTAAATATATAACGCGGATTTTTCGTTGCTTCGCGGGTTCTGCGGACAATGTGTCTTTTTACTTCATTTACTTGCCAATGGGTGAGTAATTTAGAATGAGAGGTGGGAATTAATACCATGACACGATCCCCCGGCTGGAATTCTTGGAGTGTCGTGCCACAATCGTAATAACGGGCATAAGCTACTTGTGCCTCTTCCATATGACTTTTTAAAATAGGTCTCATTTTCTCAAATCTATCACGTAACTTTGCAATATATTCTAAAATATTTGTAGAGGAAAGAGCCTCTCCTTCCCAAGCTTCTTTCAAAATATCCAATATACCTTGGGGTTGTCGTCCATATAACAATTCAAAAGGAGAGAACCCCGTAGAGGCTTGTGGGACTTCCCGATAGGCAAAGAGAACGAGGAGGAGGAGTTGATCCCAATTCATCTCATCCCCGCTGACCACCTTGCGAAGCATCTGCTTGAGAGTCTGATTAAACCTCTCCACTAGACCGTCGGTTTGAGGATGATACACCGTGGTCTTTAAGTGCTTTATTTTCAGTAACTTGGCCGTTTCCCTGAATGTTTTTGAGGTAAAAGGTGTTCCTTGGTCCGTTAGGACTTCTTTAGGAATACCAACACGCGCAAATACTCCTACGAGTTTCCGTGCGATTGCTTTAGATGTAGCTGAGCGCAAGGGGACAGCTTCCGGATATCGGGTTGCATAATCCACGAGGACTAATATATATTTATGTCCTCGGGCTGAGGGCTCCAAGTGTCCTACAATATCGACCCCGATTCGTTCAAAGGGGACATCAATTAAGGGAAGGGGAACGAGAGGAGCACGGTCCTTTCTAGGAATCTGCCACAATTGACATTCTGGACAAGAAATACAAAAATGGCGATCCTCCTTGTTAATTCCCAGCCAAAAAAATCTGAGGTTAATCTGCCCTAAAGTTTTTTCGGAACCTAAATGGCCTCCAAGAAGGTGGGCTTGAGCTAATTCACAAACCTGCCGCCAGTAAATACGTGGAATTAACAACAGTTTCCAAACCAACACCCTATGTTCCGCGACCCGATATAATAGATCATTTTCTATTACAAAGTGAGGTCCTTGTGGCATGGGCTGGTGTGTACGTTGGCCGTTGTCATGGACTACTGCATTTTTTGCAAATTTTAGGGACTCATCATTCCACTGCTCCCTTTTAAAAGAAGCCGTGTTTGTTTGAACTGAAAGTAAATGTCAGCGAGAGCGTCTTGTCTGACCTCAAGGGGAGGGGATTCCTCCCGACTCGTTGAGGCGCGGGTGGATGACGTATTCGCCTGCGATGGACCAGGAATCTTCCCATTCTCCTCGTGGGCTTCCGTATCTCTCTCCGCCGGCTGTGTACACGGTGTGGAGACAGCTTGAGACAAGTTATCCCCATCTATTACGAGGCCCAAGTTTTTATCAGGAGTAGTCAATAGTTTACCGCATTTATTTTCTGACCAGTCCTGTCCCAGAATCGCTGAGAAGGGAGGATTAGGATGGATCGCCATGGGATATTTTTTTGGTGATCCTCCCTGACTCATGAAACATAGGGCGGTGTTGTACATCCGGATGTCGCTGTGAATACATTTAATACTGGTCTTTTTTTTTATTCTCTGTTGCGGTAAAACATATTGGCAATCAACAATGGAAACGTTGCTGAATCAAACAGGGCAAGGAGTTTATAACCATTAATGACTACAGATCCTGTATTTGAATATGTCAGGGGGTTGGCAAGAGCACGCAAACTATCTCCCCCCTTCCACCTACATCCCGCCTCGCTGCCAGGTAGGTTGCACGACCGGTGGCCCGGGAACTCAGAAACAGGCTCCGATGTATGTGTAAGAGACTTATTCAGTAGGACGTGATCTCTAGGAAATCCACTAGAGGGCCGTTCTGCTCTCCCAGATTTTGAGACTGGCACGGGTGTTTTCAAGAGCTTTATAAGCTCTTCCATAGAATGGAATTCACCCCAGTCTGGCTGGGCAAAGTTTTTAGGGAGGCCTTTTAAAAAGAGGAGACAGGCTACCTGTTGAACTATTTGGCAGATGGTTAATTCAAATGGCCTTGGCCACATAGCCACCTGTTTCCAGAGGGCCATAGCCTGCTCTTGGACTGATCTCTCTTGATCAAGAGTCCAGTTTTTTATTATTTTTACCTGCTGGACTGGGGATAGCCCATATTTATCTAGAACCTCAGTCCCAATGGGCGGCTCAGTTCTCTCCTCCGAGAGAACATAATAAGCCCTTTTTGTTTTATCCCCAGAAACCAGCCTACGCCTGTACTGTATGTCCCCTTCACATTCTCCATTGGTAAGTTATAAGCTCGGGTTGTATTTCAGGAGCAGAGCCTGTACTGAATTCTTCCTGACACCCAAACGCATGCCCAGGGTCCCTGCTCATCTGTGTGAACGTGCATTAGGCATGCTGCAGGGAGGCATGAGGACTGCTGATGTGGCTAGGGCAATAAATTGCCATGTCCGCACTGTGAGACGCCTAAGACAGTGCTACAGGGAGACAGGAAGGACAGCTGATCATCCTCGCAGTGGAAGACCACGTGTAACAACACCTGCACAGGATCGGTACATCCGAATATCACACCTGCTTGACAGGTACGGGATGGCCACAACAACTGCCCGAGTCACACCAGGAACACACAATCCCTCCATTAGTGCTCAGCCTGTCCGCAATAGGCTGAGAGAGGCTGGACTGAGGGCTTGTAGGCTTGTTGTAAGGCAGGTCCTTACCAGACATCACCAGCAACAACGCCGCCTATGGGCACAAACCCACCTTCGCTGGACCAGACAGGAGTGGCAAAAAGTGCTCTTCACTGATGAGTCACGGTTTTGTCTCACCAGGGGTGATGGACGGATTCGTGTTTATCGTCGAAGGAATTGAGCACGTCTGGGACCTGTTGGATCGCAGGGTGAGGGCTAGGGCCATTCCCCCCAGAAATGTCCAGGAACTTGCAGGTGCCTTGGTGGAAGAGTGGGGTAACATCTCACAGCAAGAACTGACAAATCTGGTCCAGTCCATGCACTGCAGTACTTCAAGCAGCTGGTGGCCACACCAGATACTGACTGGTACTTTTGATTTTGAGCCTCCCTTCATTCAGGGACACATTGTGAAACATTTTTAGTTTATGTCTTATGGTATTGACTCTTTTAGTGTTCATACAAATATTTACACATTAAGTTTACTGAAAGTAAAAACAGTTGAAAGTCAGAGGACGTTTCTTTTCTTGCTGAGTATATCAGTGGTACCTTGAGATACGAGTTTCATTCATTCCGTGACCTCAATCTGATCTCAAATCAGTTTTCTCCATTGTAATGCCATTAATCTGTTCCGGACCCCCAAAAAACACCACCATTTTTTTGTTACATGTTTTTAAATAACAAAAATGTACTTATAAATAATGAATATTGTATAAAAACACAATACAATAGAATGTACTGCAATAAACTGGTTTCATTAAGTATAATGTACAGCATTTACCTTGGAGATCAGCCGAGTTGAAGATGCTGATGGAGGTGGTGGAGAAAGGCTGAACTGAATAACTGAATATTATTCGCTGATTTTTGCCCTTTTCGCTGCACCTTCCTCACTTTCATCTACTTTCATCACTTTCCAATGAGGTCTGTTTCATCCTCCTTTTCATAATGTTTCTAAAATGTGTTATGCAAGTGTCATTAAATAGCGCCGTCGCGCGCCCAGTTGCAAATTTTTCTGGGTGTTCCTTTTCAATAAAGTCTGAAAGTTTCTCCCACATTCCCAACATTTCCTTTATCTCACTTGTAGAGATAACTTCCTCCACCTCCTCTGCGTCACATATTTCCTGAAAAACCTCCATGTACTGCTGCGTATGTAGCAACCTCCGTTGTCGGTTCCTTGGAGTGCTCCTTGATGAGCTCGTTGATGTCACCTTCATGCATTTCCAGGCCCATGGACTTGCCGAGGGATACAATTTCCTCCACCACTGCCGCTTCGGGTTTGAGTCTTTCAAAGTCCATTTCAGACACAACCTCAGGCCACAGCTTCTTCCACACAGAGGTCAAGGTCCTCTTTGTAACACCCTGCCAGGCCATATCGATAATTGTATATCACAATGTTATAGTGGTCCTTCCAGAACTCTCGAAGGGTGGGGTTTGTGCTGTCCGTCTCCTCAAAGCAGCAGCGAAACAGGTGCTTCATGAAGAGCTTTTTGAAATTAGAAATCACCTGCTGATCCATGGGCTGCAGGATAAGGGGTGGTGTTGGGTCAAAGGTTGAGAACCTTTATAAACTTGAAATCTTCGAGGATGTCATCTTCAAGTTTAGGTGGATGAGCAGGCGCATTGTCCAGGACAAGAAGGGCTTGCTGGGGTAGGTTATTTTCCTGGAGATATTTTTTAACGTCAGGACCAAAGACCAAATTCACCCACTCCACAAAGAACTACCTGGTGACCTACGCCCTCAGGTTTGCCCTCCACATAACGTGCAGTTTTTCTTTCAGAATCTCTTGTGACTTAAAGGCTGTGGGTTTTCAGAATGATAAATGAGCAGCGGCTTAATCTTGCATTTGCCGCTCGCATTGGTGCACAGTGCGAGGGTTAGCCTATCTTTCATAGGTTTGTGGCCTGCCATCCTCTTCTCCTCTGCTGTTATATAAGTCCTCCTTGGCATGTTCTTCCAGAAGATTCCTGTCTCATCACAGTTCAAGACAGATGTATCCTTCGGCTGCAATAATTCCAGCAAAAGTTTTGAGGTAATCCTCAGCTGCCTTTACATCCGCGCTCGCTGCCTCACCATGCCTGACAACAGAGTGAATGCCGGTTCTCTTTTTAAAATTCTTGAACCAGCCCTGACTGGCTTTAAATGGCTCGCCCGATGCCTTGTCCGTCAAAGTGCCTGGGGTCTGCTGCAGCAAATCAGCGTAAATAGCTTATGCCGCCTTGCAGATTATAGCCTCCGTCACAGTATCTCCTGTGAGCTGCTTCTCCATCAACCATACAATCAGCAGCTTCTCCATATTTTCATGGATAGATTTTCGCTGTTTAGAAATTATTTTAACGTCCTTGGCTGGAGTTATAGCCTTTATCGACTGCTTCTGCTTCAGTGTGGTGCAGATTGTAGAAGTGCTTCGCTCGTACTGCTTTGCCAAGTCGACTACATGCACACATTGGTCATGTTTTTTGATAATTTCTTTAATTCAATGCACATCATCCGCTTCTTCTTCTCGTCCTTTGCACTCACTTTCTTTGGACCCATAGTTGGAAAAACAAAGTTTTGCAAAATAACTAAGCACAAATGCTAGCACAACACTGATGCTTCCACTGTAAGCTAACTTCTTGAAGTGAACGAGTGAGACACAGGATGTTGCGGCATTCACTGGGGCGTTCGCTGCGCGAACTAGCGGTGAGGTGGGGTATCTGAAGCTGGCTCGTAACACAAATTTTAGCTCTCAACTCAAAGCAAAAATAGCTCAAAGCCAAGATACTGCTTGTATCCCAAAAAACTCGTTACTTGGGACACTCGTAAGTCAAGCTACCACTGTGTGTGTGTGTATGTGTGTGTGTACATATATATATATATATATATATATATATATATATATATATATATATATATAATATTATATATACAGTAATCCCTCCTCGATCGCGGGGGTTGCGTTCCAGACCCCCCCGCGATAGGTGAAAATCCGCGAAGTAGAAACCATATGTTTGTATGGTTATTTTTATATATTTTAAGCCCTTATAAACTCTCCCACACTGTTTATAAATATTCCCGCAGAGTTATACAGCATAATCCCTTTGTATTCTCTTAGATATTAGGTAAGATTCATTGAAATTATGTATATAAACACACTGTTTATATACAATAAAACCTAAATATTATTTTAAAGATACTGAGTGTCTCCGATATCACATGTTACAGCCATTACGATAGACATGCCACCAGCAATAAATACGTACAATGCAACAAAAATAGTATACAGTAAATGTGTGTGTACAGTGACACTAAACGTACATACATGTACTAAGTACTGTAAGTAGAAAATTAATTATGGTTACTCACCAACAATGACACGATGACTTGTCCGATAACAATGAGTTTTATTTTACTGCACAACAAAGGAGAGCGTTACAGCCCTTAAAGGAGCCACTTCAGTCGATTGTGAAGCACTGCCGTTGTTGTTCTTCTGGCAGTCTTCAATCCAAATCCCTAAAGCAGATTCCATCCAGACTAATGCCTTATTACATCCACTTACAACTTGTTTTGCACCCTGGTTAAAAGGACACTGCGGCCGTAGATCTTATATTCCTTTCCTACTTTTTAAATAAAAAGAATCGTAGCCTTCAACAAATCCAAAACGTTTACCTTTTCGGCAATCGTTAACATCTTCCGTTTGCGGCAGGCACGGCCCCTGAAGCAGTAGCAGATTGTTTTGGAGCCATAATGAAGGGCTTGACTATGCACAAAGATAAACACAAAAGAGCACAACTCTTTACACAGCGAAACACGTTGATGCTGAATGAGCGAGACAAGACTTCCTGGTTAACACTGCATTCAGCAAGCAGGAACTTAACTGCATGCTCTGATTGGTTAGCTTCTCAGTCAGGAGGACTTAACTGCGTGCTCTGATTGGTTAGCTTCTCAGTCATCCGCCAATAGCGTCCCTTGTATGAAATCAATTGGGCAAACCAACTGAGGAAGCATGTACAGGAAGTAAAAACACATTGTCCAGAACCAGCGAAGCAGCGAAAAATCCAGCGTTATATATTTAGTTATGCTTTCATATAAAATCCGATAGAGCGAAACCGCGAAAGTCAAAGCCTTGATATAGCGAGGATTACTGTATGTGTATATATATATATATATATATATATATATATATATATATATATATATATATATATATATATATATATATATATATAATATATATATACTAGCAAAATACCAGCTCAGCGAGAAGTAGTGTGTTAAAGAAGCAATGAAAAGGAAAAGGAAACATTTTGAAAATAACGTAACCTGATTGTCAATGTAATTGTTTTGTCACTGTTGTGAGTGATGAGTGTTGTTGAGATATATATATATATATATATATATATATATATATATTTACACACTCACACATAAACACATATATATATATATATATATATATATATATACATATACACATATATACATACATATATATATCTACATATATATACACACACACATACATACACACACATATATACACACAAATACATACATACACACACACATATATAAACATATATATACATATACATACATATCTACATATATACACACACAGCTATTTCAGTATCAGTGCAATACGCTGTTTGTTAAAACGGTTGACTCCGCTCTTACGTGCAATAACAAATCAAATCATTAAGTTGTCTTTGCTCATATGTCATTTTAGAGCTGGACGCCTGGCATCTTTTTTTGGCCACAAGTTCGTTTCTGTTTGGTGTGAGGTTCTGTGTTGTGGAGATTCTCAGGATGGATTGCATGTGCTCATCAGTGAGGCGACTCCTGTGTGCTGTTTTGTTAGTCTTTATCACTGAGAAGAGCTTCTCACACAGATATGTACTACCAAACATGCACAAGGTTCGAGCCGCATGTAGACGGACATTTTTTGTTCTTCAAAGTCACCAAAGCGCCGTGCAAACTCAGTGCGCAATAACTCTAGCCGCAATAACTTGCAGCATCATAAGGTAGACTTGATTAACGCGGTAAGTGTTACGCAAGGCAGCTGAAGCGCTGCATTATGGGATCTGTAGTTTATTGTGTTACCAGCGCTTCATATACCGGGCCATTAATAACAATAATACAGTATATAAAATGATCTCGCGGGCGGATATAATTACGCCGGGCGGATGTGGCCCGCGCCCTTGAGTTTGACACATATGGACTAAATAGAACTTGAAAAGATATATTTTTCAAATGTGATCGCGCAATTCAGATAGAGTTGGCCAGACTACAGCCTGCATGCCTCAATGAGTCATCCTCCCTCGCTCTTACTTTTTACCGTTCATCTAATGAATACACTGAGTATGGCTTTACCAAAACAATCATTGATGGCGAATAAAGTATCCATTATTCGAGTATGTAGATCGGGATATATATATACATATATATATACCGGCGTATTGCAGCGGAGAAGTAGTGTGTTAAAAAGCTAGAAAAGAAAAGGGAACATTTTAAAAATAACGTAACATGACTGTCAATATACAGTATTTGTTTTGTGAGTGTTACTGAGTGTTGCTGTCATCAAGGATTTGATTATCATTATTTCTTTCAATCAGGTTCGTATTTGTAGGATGTGTTGTGTTCAAGTTACATTCCGTGTTTGTCAATCGTTGTAAAGATGACAGGTTTCATTCATCGATTCGTTTCTTACTGCATCAATAAACAGCTCGTCTTCTTCTTTATCTGAGACCTGACACACTGCATGCATGGGTTTTTACACTGTCTTCCTTTAGCGGGACATTGACTTTTCCACGTGTGCTTTGTTTCCGCAGTAGCTGGATTTATGAATATGCTTGTAAGTATCAGGCGCTTCATATTTTTGCTGCCTTTTCAATTGTGTAATTTGGTTTTGTTCAGCTCTTTGGAACTGTTGCTTTTATCTGTGCACTCGTCAGTTCCGTGAGCCACTCGGTGTACATGCATCGAAGGTTCCCAGCTGTGCTGGTGCCATCTCGTGCTATGTCCATGGCTGTATTTAATGTTACCTTAGTCCTGGCACTTAAAACTTTCTCTCGCAGTTTCGCTGAGTTTGTGTCAAAAACCACCCTGACCATCTCATCTTCCTCTCCATAAGCACAGTCCTTCACCCGTGAATATTTACCCGTGGCAGTTTGCTATTGGATTGCGCTGACAGACGGCCTTATATGGGCAGGCACTAAATTACAAACGCCAGCGCAGCCTGTCTATGAACTTAATTTAAAGTGTAGGTTTACATCGTGCTTTGTTTCAGTAGCAGAACTCATGAATATGGTTGTATATGTCACTCGCTCGCTTCTTATTGTTTCGCTGCCTTCTCAATTATATAATGCATGTTTTCTTCAGCGCTTTTTTGAGGTCTTCCTGGTTTTCTATGTACTGCGTGATCACGTGGGAGGCGTGATGATGTCACACGAAACTCCGCCCCACGGCGTTGAAGCTCATCTCCATTACAGTAAATGGAGAAAAACTGCTTCCAGTTATGACCATTACGCGTAGAATTTCGATATAAAACCTGCCCAACTTTTGTAAGGAAGCTGTAAGGAATGAACCTGCCAAATTTCAGCCTTCCACCCACACGGGAAGTTGGAGAGTGAGTGAGTGAGTGAGGGCTTTGCCTTTTATTAGTATAGAGAAAATATTATATAGGTAAATTTCCGTTACAATGAACTCCCAGGGACCTAAAAAATATTTCGTTGTAACGAAAATTTTGTTGTAATGAGATTCTGTATTTGTTACTATAATGCTTTCTTTAACTTGTGCCCAGGCATTTGCAGCCTTTTCAAGAGCTTCTTTCACATTAATTTTAATCTCCTCCTGCCTAC
The DNA here is from genome assembly GCF_016835505.1 of Polypterus senegalus. Taxonomy (NCBI): domain Eukaryota; kingdom Metazoa; phylum Chordata; class Cladistia; order Polypteriformes; family Polypteridae; genus Polypterus; species Polypterus senegalus. Next base: position 162,640,812 of record NC_053164.1, on the reverse strand, counting down.
ATGTTATGCTAACTAAAATTTTTCTCAGCATTTCCTTGGCATAATACACTTTTAGGTTGCAAATGATGCCCAAATCCAATGGCTGAAGCACTGCTGTGCAATTGGGTGGGAGGAATTCAGCCTGAACATTATCTAAATGTGGAAGCATGTTGTGTGCAGCACAGTTATCAATCAGAAGCCGAATCATCCTTTTCTTCTTCATGTTGTGAGGTTTCTGAACACTTTTGGGGTCCCCACCCAAAGGGAACGACATGCTGAAGTGCACCCCAAAGCGCGATTGCAGCGTCTGTGGAAGATTGTTTGTCCGTTGCTGGAGCAGGGCAATAGCAGGCTCACTGCAATGCACTGAAGCGCTACAGAAGCAAATCATAAAAGATCGTGGTCACGCTAAAAGTCCCTGTCTTGCACCCAAAACACAAGGCTTAGTATCAGTACTTTAGCAAAACCAGCTTTATTCAGCTTGAAACAGGAACAGCACAGTTATTTATTGTAGCGTGATCTGCCACTCTGCTATACACAGACATAGCAGTCAGGCAGGGTCGTGGCCAGGTCAGTCAACCAAGTAATCATGTTATCTGCATTTACAATGTACATGCTCCAAATTTTGCATCACCCATTAAGATCTTTTCTGTTTACTTTGGCGGAGAGAAGCAGCATAGCTGTGAGCCTGCCCCATACAAACACGGAGATCACATCTCGGGACACTCTTCAGTGTGCTGTCTGGTTGGGGGAGGTCCCAAGAGAGTTTACAAACCTCACATTTTCCTGAATGAGTGCTGCATTAATAGGAATGTTTCTTGAACAAGCATCACTGAACCAAATAAAAACTGCTTTTTCAATGTCTTCAAATGCAGCAGTTCACATACGTTTGCAACCCAAGATTTTTCTTCTTTTTTTGCTTTGTCTTTCAAGAAAGTTGACAGTGTCGATGGCGAAATTCCGGATTCACTCTAAATGTCTTTTTTGTTTTTGCCGCAATCGAGAGCGGCAAAAAAATGATAGTTTTTTTTTCTTCTAATATGAACTGTTATCGTTATTTTGTGTCTTCCGTTTCTATAGGAGTGTGACAATGAGATAAATTCCAGTGGATGCTTTTCAAATGTTGACGAGCAATAAGCAAAAGGTATCACTGGGGATTATTGTGCACAACTGAGCTGCGACCACAGAACTAACTGCTCTGTCTATATCATTCAGGCATTTCAAGATCTTTTGGGCACTTCATTGTAATGAAAGTATCTGTTGAATGTCCTTCCTAGTAACGAAATTTCTATAGACTAGTGTCATATGGGGAAACTGTCGGAACCATAAAAATACTTTGTTTTAATGAAAATTTCGTTGTAAAGATTTTTGTTGTAATGGAATTTTATCTGTAGTGTGTTTCTTTTTTAAGTATAATTTTGAAGAATGGCAATTTTACTGAGTTTAGATGCACATTTAAACAGTTTTTGTTATTTATTTGCTTACCATTTTTATGCAAAAATGGCATGCATTATTGTACTTTTTTTAAGTTTGAACTATAAACTAGGAAATATCCTTCACTGAAGGAAATATACATTTTGAGTCATGCAAAAATTCTCTTTTTTTTTGTTAATTGAAGATAGAATGGAATGTTTGATATTATCCCTTTATTTTTGTCAAATGTACAAATATTTAATTAAAATATGACTTCACAATAATAATTTAATTCTATAATTATATTTCTTTCTTTCTTATAAGTCTTTAATAATAAAATAATTCTATAATACTTAAGTCTTTCAAGCAGCACTCTACATATTATGTATGGTGGTGCATTCAGTATTTTTCCTTGTGTAAGACATGAAGCATTAAGCTCTCATATGCATCTACCAAATAATCAATAAAGAATTGCAAAGTATATATCTTTTTACAAAGATATTTTGAGTTTTCTGCAGTCATATTTACTTTGTTTGCATTTCATGTCCAAAAAACTTAAAAATATTAATTTGTTCCCCAACATGTTTATTACTAGGCAATTTACAACATGAAGGTGACATCATAACCAAGCAACAAATACTGTAAACTGCGTAATATATAGAAAGAAATGTTAATTTTATTAATTACTCAAGGCTTACTATCATCAAATCCTTTCATATTTGCTTGTACAAAATAGTCATTTAATATTGTTTTATTTTCACTAGAATTTATTATTTAATATTATGCTGCAGAATTATTATCAGGTTTGAACTATCATCTGATGCCTATTTTACGTGAGCAATTTTTTTTTTTTTTCTTTTTGTCAATTACTGCTCCAAAATTAAATTTGCAGCACAAGACTAAATACCTGACAGGTGGATTGTGTGACATGAATAACTTTTTCATTTTTTTCATGGATGTTTTGATAATGTTTGCTGCTGTTCAGCATTGTTCCTCATTGGCACCTATTGTATCAAGAATTTTGTTACTTGCGTTGTCCATTAAAATATGACTTTAACATTTTTCCTTATTCTCCTACAAACAACATAGGGTAAGTAACTGCTAAAAAAAAATGATCAGTTTTGTAGGAGACAATACACTGTAACTGTGTGACTTTATACTGTACATCAGGGGGATTTTTAATCCATTGACAAAATAGAGAAAACAGTAATGTAAGTGAAAAACCATACAAGAGTTCAATGAAATACTGGATCATGCAATTGACTATGAAATTGGTTGAATAAAAACCATTGTCACTGTAGGACTGATATTGTTATCACTTATCCCACCGTCTTAAAATTAGATATGTACATGTTAATTTTTGCTTTCCATTCCCCTGCCTTTTGTTGTTTTTGTCAATAGCTGCTGATGCCAAAGAAGGAATTTGAACTATTCAAGGTAGGGTTAGTGTCCTGCTCTCTGACTTCCTTTGTTTTTGCTAATTGCATCCCTTACTTCTCAATGGCTACCACTTTCTTGCCTTTCTGAAGTAGTTACCAGATGACCCATTAGATGGCTTTCTAAGCTTCACTCTATTGCAGTGGTTCTCAACTGGTCTGGCTTTGGGACCCACCATCACCCCTTAATGACAAGCCACGACCCAAAATTTTCAACTTCTCAAATTTATTGAATGAAAAGATGGTACAGTTTGAACCTGAGATAGTAGAGTAGAATATACACAGTATGCCAACACAAATAAACTGATAAGCCTAATGATAAACCAACATGACCAGCAAGTGACGATGCTAGAGAGGGAAATATTCCCTTTTACACTCAATTAGTTGCATTTTAATTAAAACCAAAACTCTTCAGTACTACTGTTAAAAACTCTTCAGTAACTGTTTGAACAGACTCAACAATGCTTTCATGCACAAATATGAAATAAAAAAGTGCAACTACTGAGAAATATTTACAAAGAAACTAAAATTCAGCTGAACCAGAGCTGAGAATCCATACTCGCAGAGATAGATAGTGCTGAATGGTAGCAGTATTTTTACTGCTCGAGTGGCAAGACAAGGATACTCGCTCATCACAGTGCTGCACCAGAACTGGGTGAGGCTTACCTCCTTCAATTTCTTTTTTAGCGTGCAGTCACATGATAGCTCCACCAGCTGACTCTCTTCATTGCTTGGCAACGTGACACTTTCCATGTCGATTCCAAATGGATCGCGTATCCAGTCATCATCCCTCTGTTTCTATGGAAAGTAGTCATTAAACCGCTCAAGAAGTTTATTCAGATGTGTTGTAATCATTTTCCTCATTACATTTTTTCCTGCCGTGTCCAGTTGCTGACAGGCATTGGGGAATATGTCAAGTCAGTTTTTAGAAACATGACTTGCCCACAAGCAGATCTTCTTTATTTTTTTGAAGGCATTGAATTTGTCATACTGTTCAAAAATGATGTGCTCCATCCCCTGCACAGACACATTTAATGTGTTTAATTGTTCAAACACATCAGCGAGGTAAGCAACATGTGCATGCCACACACTGTTGCTGAACAGGTCTGCAAGAGGTGAATTGTTCTGGGCAAGAAAAGCTGCAATTTCAGCTCGTAGTTCATAAAAACGGGACAGTACCTTTCCCCTCAGAAGCCAGCGTACCTCGGTATGATACAACACCTGTACGTGCTCACTACCAAGATCTTGGCACAGTTTCTGAAAACATCGGGTGTTCTTTGCACTCTGTTTAATGTAGTTTACCACTTGGATGACATCTTTTAATGTTCTATGAAGCACTGGTACCATATCCTTTGCTGCCACGGCCTCCCGATGTAAAAAAAAAAAACAATGGTTCCAAGTTGCATTCAGAGCTTTCTCAAGTATTCTCCTCACAACCCCCGAGTTTTTTCCTGTCATGGAGACAGTGCCATCAGTTGTGATACCAACGCACATGTCCCAGCTTAGACCCACTGAACACAAATACAAGTCCACCGAGCTGAAAATGTTCTCTGAAGTCGTAGTAGTAGGGAGCTCTGTTGTGCAGAGAAATTGTTCCTGTAAGTCCCCGTCCCACACATGTCTCATGTAAATAAGTAAAACTGGTTTGTTTGTTATGTCTGTGGATTTGTCCATTTGTAAGGCAAAATGACCACTTGCCTTAATGGTAGCTGTGGTCTGTTGTTTGATGTAATCCAACATGTCTTCAGTTCACCTACTAATAATGTCATTTGACAGAGGTACTGTATAGTTTTTAGTTTATCCACTGCGGATTGATCCAACACCTCTCTGATCATGTCCATGGCTGCAGGTAAGATGAGGTCCTCTGTAATGGTGTGAGGCTGCATGGAGTGCCTGTTCTTGCTTCGAGCACAAAAAAGTAAAGACACTTTTGTGATGTCCTCAGGTGTTGAAATCGTCATTTGAAGTACTCAACAGGTTTATCTTTGAGGTAATGGTGTTTTGTTTCCAAATGCCGCTTTAGTTTTGACGGCTTGATGCTTTCACATGCCAACACCTTGCTGCACAAAAGACACTGTGGTTTTTGTCCTCCTTTGTCGTCAATATAAGAAAATCCATATCTAACATATTCTGCGTTGTACCTGCGTTTCGCCATACTCAATTAGCATATATAAACAAAGTTTGCGGGTCTTTTTCTATGGTGTGAAATGGTGGTTGTCAACTCGCATTACTAGGCATTATAGCCACCTACTGTTAAGAAATGTGAACAGACGACACTCCCGTTTATTTTTTTCTTAACATTTTTTTGCCCAGGCAAAGGCCCGTGACCCACTTTTGGGTCGCGACCCACCAGTTGAGAATCACTGCACTATTGCATTTTAGGTGAAGAGTTTCTTTGTTTCTTTTGATGGCAATGTCTAAAAATATTTGGAAATTTATCAATGAACTGTTTCAATGCCATTTAAAAAATTCAAAGTGATATAGTTTACCACTTAATTTTAATTGAGTAAATACAAATAAGTAACATCTCAAATTTATAGTCAGGAGCAAGCTGAAAAGTAAAACTTGTGATGTACTTTTGCCTGTATTATTTTTTAAATGAATGTTTCCTTTTTAAAATGTGCATGCAGAGTGTTTAATAATAACAGAACAGTGTTTACCCACTTTGCTTAGCCATATGTATTACAAAATTGAATGAATGCACATTAAAAAACCAAGTCAAAAATACAGTAAAGTAGAAGAGTAGCTATTTAAAGTTTGATTTACTAGCATTCAGAGTAGCTATTTAACCTTTGATCTATTAGCATTCAGTTTTCTCCGACATAAAAAGCACTATTACTAGGACTTGTATCATCAGTAATCTGAGCAGTCTCAGATGCTGGTTAGGTTGATTAAGCTGAAGTAATGAGAACTGATTTCATTCTTTTAATTTTAATTTTGAAGTTAATCATAAAGCAATATTGCCAGATTCCAGATTTCTTGCTAAGTTAGAATTCCTGACAGGAAATAAAAAATGTAGATGCCCAGTAGTCCAGTATTAAATCTACTATTGCACACAACTCTGTTAATATTCCAAAAGAGAATTTCTCAATATCAAAATATGTCTGGGCAACTCTTCTATTATCATTAGTGATGTTAACAACTGTTTAACACTAGAATTACCAGAGGCTACAAAAAAACTCGTAATTCCGTCCCACCTTAAATCGCTTCTTAAATCCCTTCACACCTCTCCTTTGTCTTCTAAATGTGCTGATAAAGAGAAGCTTGGAGCAGCCGGCTATTCCATCCCCCCAACAATTTAGAACGTGCACGAACTTCTCCCAGCTCATGCCTTGATTGAGTATCTGGGAGTGAAGTGGAGTTTTAGAGTGGAAATAATAGATCGTTGTTTGGAACACACGCATTTCATGTCTGTTCCGTTTCTACAGTAATCTGTGTCAACACATTGTTAAAACAGAAACGTTTTTTATATTCTAGTAGTAGATGACAAAATGTAGGCATAAACTATATAATGTATGAAGCCTGAAGTCCAAATAGCAAAAAAACATTTTCACAAGAATAACACAATTGCGCTTTTATTCAAAAATATAACTGCAGAAACCTTAACATGCGACATTGACAGTTGTTTATTATAACTGCCTCTGTGGTTCAATAGAATCAGTTCCCGCTTGGGAATCAAAAGGTCACGAGTTCGATCCTGCGCCATTCCATTTTGAGAAGTACACTGCTCTTAGTCTTACTGTTTTAGAATAAAAGCATACATTTGATTTCAGTCTGTAACAGCCGGTGCAATTTATGATCCTTGTAAAGGTTAGCTTTTTTTTTAATTCACTTTTCATTCTCTCAGTCGCGTTCAGAATCAATCCATACAACCCCATCTGACACGGCTGTTTTCACTAAAGACGCGCTATAGCTCTGCAGTGTACCACGATGCATACTAACGCCCAACCCCAGGACATGCAGAGGAAAGAATGGTAAAGAGCAGTAACTTCGGCGCTATATGCAATAATCAGACACTCCCCATCTGCCCGTGTCGTTCAAACACAGGAACATATATTGGTGTAAAAGTATAACAAAAGTGCACTTTTTCCATCGCCTTTTCCTGTAAGAAGCAATGTACACACTTCTCTCTATGCTGTGGTTTCTATTACACACCTGAAAGAAAGAGACAATACATGTGAAAATATCCAGCATACAGCAACATGCGGGAACTGGCAGGAACACTCAATAAAACTGAATAAAAAGAAAATCAAGTGACGGTGAGATACGAAGAAGGCAGCTTCGCCAGCGTCTGTGTGTCAGAACCCTTTGGGGGGTGCGTTAGTATGCATCGTGGTACAACGCAGAGCTATAGCGCGTCTGTATTCTGTTTCTTTTGTACTCCAGGGCATGCAGAGGAGAGAATGGTAAAGAGCAGTAAGTTCGGCGCTATATGCAATCATCAGACACTCCCCATCTGCCCGTTGTTTTGTTATACTTTTCAATACTTTTTACTGCTCAAGCGGGCATGCTCAAAAATACACGTGTAATGCCACGAAAAGTGCACGCAGACACTTCATTTCGCAAACAAAACAAGTGCACTTTTATTCAAAACTACCTGTATAACCGAAGAAAAAAGAAAGCAAGTTACAGTAGGCGATTGATACGACAGCTTGCATGGTGCAATGCTAAGAAGTGCTGATTTTCATTCCGTGCTATATAAAATCATCACATTCAAATATTAACAGTTCCCACACACCCAAGGACCGTCCTTCCTACATTTACGACACGTGTACTTGTTGCAGTGTACACATCTCTGTGCTATGGTTTCTATTACACTGAATGAGCACCTGACACTGTACTTTCTTCCCTGGGGGAAGGTCCCGGATCAGAGAATTTCCAGTTCCTGCATAAATTCACACCCGATCTGACGCTGTTCGTTTTCAAATAATATTGCATTAGTGCGATTATATTTTCACATATATTGTCTCTTTCTTTCAGGTGTGTAATAGAAACCACAGCATAGAGAGAGTGTGTACACATTGCTTCTTACAGGAAAAGGCGATGGAAAAAGTGCACTTGAATAAAAGTGCACTTTTGTTATACTTTACACCAATATATGTTCCTGTGTTTGAACGACACGGGCAGATGGGGAGTGTCTGATGATTACATATAGCGCTGAAGTTACTGCTCTTTACCATTCTTTCCTCTGCATGTCCTGGAGTACAAAAGAAACAGCATACAGCAACATGCAGGGACACTCAAGAAAACTGAATAAAAAGAAAAGCAAGTGACGGTGAGATACGAAGAAGGCAGCTTCGCCAGCGTTTGTGTGTCAGAACCCGGTTGGTGGGTTGGTGGGTCAGGGGGGCGTTAGTATGCATCGTGGTACACTGCAGAGCTATAGCGCGTCTTTAGTGAAAACAGCCGTGTCAGATGGGGTTGTATGGATTGATTCTGAACGCGACTGAGAGAATGAAAAGTGAATTAAAAAAAAGCTAACCTTTACAAGGATCATAAATTGCACCGGCTGTTACAGACTGAAATCAAATGTATGCTTTTATTCTAAAACAGTAAGACTAAGAGCAGTTTACTTCTCAAAATGGAGGCGCAGGATCGAACTCGTGACCTTTTGATTCCCAAGCGGGGCTGATTCTATTGAACCACAGAGGCAGTTATAATAAACTGTCAATGTCGCATGTTAAGGTTTCTGCAGTTATATTTTTGAATAAAAGCGCAATTGTGTTATTCTTGTGAAAATGTTTCTTTGCTATTTGGACTTCAGGCTTCATACATTATATAGTTTATGCCTACATTTTGTCATCTACTACTAGAATATAAAAACGTTTCTGTTTTAACAATGTGTTGACACAGATTACTGTAGAAACGGAACAGACATGAAATGCGTGTGTTCCAAATAACGATCTATTATTTCCACTCTAAAACTCCACTTCACTCCCAGATACTCAATCAAGGCATGAGCTGAGAGAAGTTCGTGCACGTTCTAAATTGGTGGGGGATGGAATAGCCGGCTGCTCCTAGCTTCTCTTTATCAGCACATTTAGAGGACAAAGGACGCTGGCGGAGAGGTGTGAAGGGATTTAAGAAGCAGTTTAAGGTGGGACGGAATTACGAGTTTTTTCGTAGGCTCTGGTAATTCTAGTGTTAAGAGATCAATATATGAGATGTGGGGTGAACTAGAATGAATTGATTGATGTTAATCAATCACCTAATTACATCACAAACACATAATTATTTAAATAATTCAGTAAGGCTTCTACTTGATATTCTTACTTTTCTTTGTGGCTGAAGCTCCTTGCTGATATTGCGATAACTGAAGTATGCTCTTTTTAAGAAAAAATAGAATTTATTGATAAGTGCAAGGTTTATACAAGTACAGTAGAACGTTGATTATCTGACAATTAATCAAATAGTTGAGATACTCAAATATGGGAATATCCAGTTTATATATAACCAAATGTAATTAGGTCTACAATTAATTATTGCATGCAGGGTTATTTTTACTGTGTTTTAAAATATGAATTATTATTAAAAACAATTGATTTGGTTAAGGTTTAACTAATAACCAAATTATTGTGAAGAAACGGTTTATACTGTATTCAATTTATTTTGAATTTAATTAAATGTCTTACATGGTTTCAACTCTAAATCACTTTTTTACATAAACAGAAATAAACACAAGTAATTGCACACAAATAAGGGTATATTGAATCTTGGGAAGGTTTTTTTTTATTATTCAGTATGCAATCTTGAATTTTTCTTTGAATAAATGAGCAGTCTGTTTCATCCTCTTTAATAGTAGTATCTCCATAAAGCTCATTGAAGTTTCTAATCATAACCACATATATTTTCCATCCCATCTGCAGCCTTTTTTTAACCATGTGCAAAAGCATGGGGAAGTTTATTTTGCTGTAGAGTGTGGATGAGGGTGTACAGATAGCACGTATCTGAACTCATTTCAGGGGGATACTTCTCCTTTTGTTTGTTGCTGGGTATGTGGCTGCCAGCAACTTAAGTAGTGTTGCAAGATGGAAGCAGTGGCAAGAATGTGCAGGCAGGCAGTGCATGAGATAGATGAGGGCTCACGAGACAGAGGAGAATATGTGAAGTCACAAGTAAGGAGGTATGGATGATTGGGCAGAATGTGGAAGGTAGAGCTGTGGAATAACCCTTGAGGAGCAGCAGTATTCCAGCTTTTCATCTGATAAGTCTGAAAACTTCCTAAAAAAAAGTTTTAGTGAGTTTTGCAAATCCTGTGCAAAATTAATTTTTGCAGCAGTTTTGCAAAAAGTGTGTATGGAAACAAAACTTTGCTGTTTCTCTCTTCACTAGCTATACTGTATTTTAGATAACTGATGTTTGTTAGATCAGTTTTCTACTGTATATTTATTGATATTGATTGATTTTATAAACCTATTTGTTTAGTTGTTCACTTTAGTCATCCTGCCTTTGCTCTAATATACAGTCTTTTCAGGAGTGAGAGCTAAGCTTTTAGGCTAAGACTTAACGCTGTTTACCTCCAAATGTATATATAAAAGTGTAAATGTGAGAAATTAATTTAACAAAGTTAATCATAAGCTTGTTAAACATTAAAGATTTACCAGGTTTTAGGATGCTGTTCTCTAGATAAACCATTTTTATGATATCAGCCCTTTAAATGGATGATGTTTGTTGCTGTGTGGCATTGCATGCCGTTGCTCTGTGTTTGAGTGAAGACCTTTGCTTATGGTGGAATGCAGTAATTTTCTTTGCCAAGGTGTCCTTTATTCATGTTACAATGTTCCTCAGCTTTTAAAATGATATTCAGGTGTCATGAAATAACCTCCAGTCTTTTAAAACATAAAATCTGAGATACAGTATCTTGAACTATCTATTTGAGTTATGTAAAAATGTATTTTAGATATCTTATACATTGGTCAATATGACAATATCAATAATGCATTTTAAGATGTCTTGATTATGTTTCGAAATATGTTAGATTAACATCCAGTCAATTTTGAGTCACCTGAACAGCTTTTTGAGATGTCTTAAAACTTTAAATACCTTTGTGTGCAATTCAGGATTCCAGATTTATCTGAGCTTGTGTTAAAAATGTACGGAAGGCATATTGGAAATGGAGGTATTCATTCTGAGATTTGTTGAATTATTGAGTTACTTTATGGTATCTTGAAATATATTTGGTATCTCAGAATGCATGGGAAATTATTTTAAGATGTATTCAAGATATTTGTATATACATTTAAGATTTCTGAAAGTGGTCAATGTGTCATTTTATGATAAGAAACTCCATTCAAAATATTTTGAAGGAGACAGAAAATTAATTTTGAGATATTTTAAAATGCATTTGGAAATAACTGTAAATGTTAATTTGGCATGCTATACTTAGTGTTAGTATAGGGTTTACGAATAAAAATAATAAAGATGACTTCTGTCTTTAAGTATCTGACATGGCATAGTAAGCTTTTAAGTTAAACTGGCTACACTTTTGAAGACCGGTAATAAAATTCATGTACAATATTTGGTATCTCTTCTTCTCTATGTACCTTCATCATTTCTCGTACACTTTTTTTTTGGTATCCTTGTATGTTTCAACTTCTGTCCAGCACTTCTTCACTCAACCGCGTTTTCATAAGGCCTTCTTCTCAGTTTCTGTCATTTCAAAGTGACTTTCTTGACTTGTGTCCATTTTCTGAATACCACCAATGGTAGATGGGCCCTCATTACCCACTGTGAAAACATCATTCGTAGTCTTATGACTACTCCTGTTCAGAGCAATATCCCCGCCTCTCTAGACCAATACAAGTTTGCTTACAGGGCAGACAGGTCAACTGAGTACACTGTCTCACTTGCCCTTTACACTACCATGTCACACCTGGAACACAACACCACCGTGATAGGCCTGATCCCCAATAATAATGACGCAGCCTATAGAGAAAAGGTTAAGAATCTGGAGAGTTAGAGCCAGAACAACAGCCTTGCGCTCAATTCCAAGAAAACAGAAGAGCAGATTCTGGAGACTCAACTACAGCGGTCACCATCCCATCAACATTAACGTTGAGAGGGTGGAGACAGTCCAGAGTTTCACATTCTTGGGAGTATATTTTGAGCTGTTAATAGTAACTGTGCTTCTCATAGTTTACTGTTTACTTTTAAATTTATGCTTTTTGTAGTTTAATGTTTACTCTTATATACCTTTACCTAAAGGAATCTTTAGGACTCATTTATACTTCACGCTCAGAACGCGTACGCATCCGCATCCGCATCATGGCTGCCACGCGTTCCCAGCGTTCATTTCATGCGTCCTCTGAGCAGGTCCTCAAAAATTAATGTAACGCGTGCGCGAGTTGCAGTACCAGCAAAAGTCGAGCGAGTGTGCTAAAAGTCGGAACGTGGCGTCAGAGTCTCTGTTTACTATCTACATGTGACAGCAAGCCTCTATGGAGATCCTTCGGGGATCGATGTGCGCACTTTGCTTTTTGATGAATGACTCAAATACAGCGCTATACATTGTGTTGCCGATGTGAAGCTGCAAAAAAATAAAAATAAAAAAATAGACGGCACAAAAGATGGTAAGTGAGACTTTTAAAATGTATCGTGTCATTTATATTTGTCTTTTTTATGTATTAATTTTTGCAACTTAACAACAGCAACATAATGTATAGCGTTATATTTGAGCCACTGAGAAAAAAATAAAGGACACGGTGAAAACGTGTATTTTGTGATTAAAGTGGAAATTTCAGCTTTAATCTCGAAATGTCCACTTTAACCTCGTAGTTTACTTTATCATTAAAGCAGACGGTCATAAACGTCATCCCAGTTTTTAATCGCTACAAGCTTCTTGGACCTGACAGCAGGTAAAGTAAAACAATAAAAAATAGATGGCACAAAAGATGGTATGTGAGACTTTTAAAACGTATCGTGTCATTTATATATGTCTTTTTTATTTTTTAAATTTTTGCAACTTAACAGCAACATAATGTATAGCGTTATATTTGAGCCACTGAGAAGATGGCACAAAAGATGGTATGTGAAACTTTTAAAATGTATCGTGTCATTACGATCGGGAATATGTGACGCTTGAATATAAAAGCACCACGAATGCATCTGTATGTCGGCATTTTGCTTCAGCAGCGGAAAACAGCAATAGATCGCCAAACAGAACAAATTAAATGTATGATATTCCAACTCTCTGCACATTTAGAATCTTTAGATTTATACTTGATATCACTTTCATGATGAAATGCATTAAAATGTGTATGTTACATTTTACATATAATTTCGTTTAAATAATGAATACTGTTAATAAATACACACATGGGGGAATAATTACACACATGGGGTGTCACGGTGGCGGAGCGATAGCACTACTGTCTCGCAGGGAGTTATGTTGCTGGTATTTCCTGATTGTATTCCACACTGTGCTCCGGTTTCCTTCAAAGATATGCAGATTTGGGGATTTGGTGCCGCTAAAATGACGCTAGTGTATGTGTGTGCTTATATTCACCTTGCGATGAGCTGAGGCCTCGTCAAGGGACTGTTTCTCACTCGTGCCCAATGCTTCCTGGAATGGACACATTTATGGATTTAATCAATAAACATCCTTTTCAGAGATATTGCGGTAAGGTGTTATTGGAATTTAATAGGTGTTTTAGGCAATTCACAACACAGAGAAGCCGAACATGTTCTCACCGCGATAATGTCTCGCACTGCCACCTGGTGGATTCCTCCAGATTTACGTAAAGTACGCAGCGCAAGTATGAACACTACAACGCTTGCGTAGCAGGAGCGTCCGCTGCAGCATGCATCGCGTCGCGTGAAGTATAACTCCGGCCTTAGACTTGTTCCAAATGATATTTCATTGTATTGTACATTGACAATAAAGGCATCTTGAAGTTGACTTGGGTTGCGCCTCATTTGCATTTAGTTGACCTGTTAGGTAAGGTATTAGCTTTGTTGTAGTTAAAATGCTCCATTTTAACTTCAAAATAAATAACTTAATTAAAAAAAAAAATTATTAAAAAGCTTGTCATAATAAAGAACTTAACTTCACACTTCTAAAGTATCATGTCATCATCTGTACCACTGAACCAGAGCAACCAAACTGATCAATCAGATTGCTTGGAGGGACCAGACTCAAACACGCACATACACAGAGACAGTAGCATTGTATTATACAGTAAATTAATATGAATCTTAGTATCATAGACCTGTCAGACAGGATATTGTGAAGTACTGTTGTAATTTTCCATGTGCTCAAGTTAATTCCCACTTTATAGCATTTCCATGTGTGTGCTTCGTTTACTATAACCACAGTGTTCTTGGGCTGAAAGTGTTCATGTGTGCTTTTTCTTCAGAGATTTTCAGTTGAGTATGTACTGTGCAAAATATATCAGCTGTTGTTCCTATGTAGCACTTTGGCTTTTATTGTTAATTTAAAAAGTATGCAATATTTCAATTTCCCTGTTTTATAGTATTATTCACTGTATTACAAATAATTTAAAAAATGTAGACTGAAAATAAATTAAAGAATTTACTTTTAAAAAGGAAAGTAATTCAAGTTAAATACCCACTGAGGTTGTCATTTGCTTCATGGAAACCATCATTTTCTGAACATTTTGGGCTTAATCTATGTAATCCGTATCATTGTATTAATATTAAATTAAAGAACGTTTATCACTTTCATTATAAACTTCTTGGGTTAGCACAGAGAAAACAACAGTATGAAATTAAAACATTTCTTTTAATGTTTTAACCTAAGTTCATTTTATTTTTGTTTTCTGAGTTATTTTGTTTATTTCATTTAAACTATGTTTTGAGATTTTTTTTTTCTTCAACTGCATTATTTTATTTTTTTATTTGCAAGCAATTACTTGGGGAGTTATCAGAGGTAATTAATTTATTACAAATGTTGTAATAGCAGCTTTTAGACAGCATTAATTGAAGTTCTATATCTCTAGCAGAATTTTTTATTCATTGTTTTTATTTTATGTTTTTATGCTCACTATACTCATTGCAGATATTAAGTTAAACTGGCAACTATTTGCCATAATTGCATGTAATAAGGTGAATAACGTAATAACTAAGCAAATGAACTTTTTAATGAAGCATACAGTAATTATATGCAAGTATAATTCAAACTACTGTAATTCATAGTAGAATTCAAATTACTCATGTTCTTTTATATTTTTAAAAATAACTTTGAGTATGTTGATCTGACTGATACAATATATCAGCATGCACATCATTATTTATTATCTACCTGTCACAATTTTAGGACACTCAGCTGGTTTAGGGTAAACACAGGACTGGCCTTTGCTTTGTTTAAGCAGTTTAAACTCCAGAATGCTTCCCAATTGACCCGAGATTTATTTACTGCCATCCATTCACATAACAATTAACATTTCTTCTATGAATAATTTTGCTAATGTTTATTGTGATTATTATTGTGTAGACCACATTATGTAATGAAAACTTTCTTTTAATAATTTATTTCTATATTTAATTGCAGAAGCAGAAAATGGAGTATGTACCTAATCAAGTAAACCCAATCCCCCGTGCTCCTTCTCCACCTCCTGCTCCTGCCCAGATTCCATCTCATCCAATAACTCCTGGTTCATTCAGCAATCGGTCCATTTCATCCACCAGTGTCACCCGACAGAACAGCAGTAACTCGAGTGACAGTGGAAGTGTGGTCATGAGAGACGGCCAGCGAGAAAAAGACAAAGTGATTAATCGTGAGTTAACTTACACTTTGGTTCTTTTAATTAAAAAGAATTGTTCTTTGTGAAATTTAAAACATACAAAGCTAAGGTAAATTTGTACTTTTTCCTTTCTGTCCAAGTTCTTATTTGGACTAAACAATATAGAATTCACACATTGTTTTTGTAAATGTTACTGGTTTTTAATGTAGCTTTATAGAATTGCTATATATTTTTAGATATATTTGTTATCATGATATTTCCCTTTACTTACCCTTTACCTGTTCTCTTCAAGGATAAGAGTACTCTTTAGATTCATTCCCGGGTTGGTCTACTGTGGCATCTTAAGATTAGCGCACACACACATTGATATACACATCCACACAGACCCTAACTATAACAAAGCCCTATGAATGACACATACACAGCTGGTTAATCTCTTAACACTTTAAACCACACAAGTGCCTTATGAATAACACATACCTGTACACAAATCGTCACTCTCTTAGCACTTCAAGAGACTTATTTATTATCAACAGAAACAACATACATTGTTTTATATATATTTCAGACCTAAATATTACTTAGGTCTGTAGGAATTTATTCAAACATACAAAGGCTCAGTATACTTGACTATAGGCCATTTATCAGCCAAGAATTATTTACTTTACAAGCTGTTCCCTAGTATTGGGTGTAGCTCTCACCCTCAGCCTTAATAAACCATGCAGATCAGAGTGTATGGCAAACTTCCGACTGCCCTAGGTGCTCCTAATATCTACTTTATTACTTCAGTCACTCTAGATATGAAAACAAATTATAGAAAGTTGAAAGCAGTGGTATCTATTACATGAATAATAATACTGGGGAAGATTACAGAAAAAATTCTGCTGCTTTGAAGGTCCCAATGAGCACAGTGGCCTCCATCATCTGTAAGTGGAAGATGTTCGAAACTACCAGGACTCTTCCTAGAGCTGGCCGGCCATCTAAACTGAGCGATCGGGGTAGAAGGGCCTTAGTTAGGGAGGTGACCAAGAACCCAATGGTCACTCTGTCAGAGCTCCAGAGGTCCCCTGTGGAGAGAGGAGAACCTTCCAGAAGGACAACCATCTCTGCAGCAATCCACCAATCAGGCCTGTATGGTAGAGTGGCCAGACGGAAGCCACTCCTTAGTAAAAGGCTCATGGCAGCCCACCTGGAGTTTAAAAAAAGGCACCTGAAGGACTCTCAGACCATGAGAAACAAAATTCTCTGGTCTGATGAGACAAATATTGAACTCTTTGGTGTGAATGCCAGGCGTCCCGTTTGGAGAGAACCAGGCACCGCAGCATCATGCTGTGGGGATGTTTTTCAGTGGCAGGAACTGGGAGACTAGTCAGGATAAAGTGAAGGATGACTGCAGCAATGCACAGAGACAGCCTGGATGAAAACCTGCTCCAGAGCGCTCTTGACCGCAGACTGGGGCGACGGTTCATCTTTCAGCAGGACAACAACCCTAAGCACACAGCCAAGATATCAAAGAAGTGGCTTCAGGACAACTCTGTGAATGTCCTTGAGTGGCCCAGCCAGAGCCCAGACTTGAATCCGATTGAACATGCCTGGAGAGATCTTAAAATGGCTGTGCACCGACTCTTCCCATCCAACCTGATGGAGCTTAAGAGGTGCTGCAAAGAGGAATGGGCGAAACTGGCCAAGGATAGGTGTGCCAAGCTTGTGGCAGCATATTCAAAAAGACTTGAGGCTGTAATTGCTGCCAAAGGTGCATCGACAATGTATTGAGCAAAGGCTGTGGATACTTATGTACATGTGATTTGTCAGTTTTTTTATTTTTAATAAATTTGCAAAAACCTCAAGTAAACTTTTTTAATGTTGTCATTATGAGGTGTTGTTCTAGGTGTCTTGTGATCTAGCACTCAAAGTTGTTTATGAGATGCTTTGCTGACAATCAGAAGAAAATGGCCAAATATTGCTGGGGCCTTCTTCTGATGTCTCTCTTCTCTGTCATTGCTGTTTCCTCTTCTGACGTTGCTCTTCAGACAAGGTATATTTATTTTAAAATTCTACGTTGGGGTTTTCCAACACATGATTGTTAGATACACCTGATTTACTGGCTGTCAGTATAATGGAAGAGTTTACTCAGATTCTTTTCTTGTTTGAGTCCATTTTCTAAAGCAATAAAGTTTTTAATGTTTTAAAACATTCTCCTCTCTCAAGCTGTAAACTAGTTTGGCAATTACTAGTCCCACGGCATCTCCTTCTGTTCTCGGGTTGTAAAGTAATCAGATACAGCTTCATCGGCATGTCGTCTTTTCCCAAGCTGTAAATCAATTTACTCCTGGTGCCCCTCTCTTCATTGTTGATAAGATCATTAATACAGCTTGAGGCATCTCCTGAATCCCTGCTCATTTGAAACAGATGTTACTGTGATTAATACTGGTACATTTCAGGAAAGCAGAATGCTTTTTATTTGTCAGTATTTATTATTATTATGCTAACTTTCATGCTCTGTGCTGAATTGAGAGAGTGATTTAGCTAAATGAAGGACGCAGCAGAAGTTATTTATGGGCCTCATGAATAGCGCCTGTAACTAATAGGGTGGATGCGCAACTTAAACAGGGTTGTGCTCTGGACAGAAGAGATGTGATCATTTCCACATGAAATGAAAAGGGAAAGTTGGGCAAATCCCAAGGAAGATGCTAAGCTCAATGGTTAGCAAGGATTGTGTATTGCTTTTCACTACTGGCACTCATAGATGTGTACTGGCTCTCATGTTGGTTATCCATTCTGTGCCATCCTCCTCTCACACTGCACTTTGATAGCAAAGCTACAAACACCAAGAAAGAAATGTCAGTCTTAGATAGTATAGCTTGAATTTTTATTGGGAAAGTCACAGAAATTTTGTTGTGACATTTGAAGCTACTGCTCCTTACTCCTCGCTTTTCACATTGATACATCAGTGTAACACATATGGTATAGGCAGTTATATAAATCCACCTCAATTGAGCATACTCAGCATAATTTGATATACAATAGAGTCTTTGTTTACAAAAAAAGTATCCAGGTGTCTTAATTACTCTTTGTTTAATCATGTGTCCAAACTGTTTAATTAATGTCGGTCATTATAGCAGAGTAGTAGCTTTGTAGCTTCGGATCTGCATTTGTATCTGGAAGGTTTCTGGTTCAAATCTCATTACTGCAAGAAAGAATCCTACTCTTATTGACCCTTGAGCAAGGCCGTTAACCTGAAAATTGCTCCGGGATGTTGTGCAATTGCTGATCCTGCCCTCTATCCCACAAAGGTCATGTGAAAAATTAATTTTCCCCCCTGGGATTAACAAAATATCTCTCTATTATAAAAAAAAAAAAAAAATCTTGAGAAGGAGACGTGACGTGATCTTCTTGGAAGACACTTTGACGTCCTGTGAGAGACGGCAGTGAAACAAAAGGACAGCTGCTGTACAGGCTTTTAAATGATCAATGCACAGCGTAACAAGCAGAACACACACCTCGGCAGCAGCAGCACCACCTCCTTAGCATGCGTTCAGCTCCCCCCCTTTACAACGCGAGTGACAGAGACGCAAAGTGGCTGGAGCGTAGTGCGCCTGGGAAAAGGGGGGGGGTAGGTGGGCGAGCAAAGCGATGAAGATGTGATCATCTCGGAGAGACACTTTGACGACACGCGAGGCATGATCATCTCGGAGGGATACTTTGACGTCACACGAGGCTAGACATTACAACCTTAGGAAGCAAGACTCGTGAGATGGTGACTTTTGCACATCACGCCCTACTTACAAACAATTTAAAACTTGTTCATGGACATCTAACCTAGCAGTTTTTGGATTGCTTTTGGCAGGCACACTTCATGTGATCCCGGCTCTTAAAACAACAATAAGCAACAAGCAGAATACGCAGCTGGCCAGCAACAGCAATCCAGCAGATGATCCATCCACATCTCGTTAGCGTGCGCTCAGAACCCCCCCTTTTACAACGCGAGCGGCAGAGACGTGAAGTGGCAAAATGATAGCTGCTGTACAGGCTTTTAAATGATCGACGCACAGCACGACAAGCAGAACAAGCAGCAAGTCAGCAGCTGATCCAAACGCATCTCCTTAGCGTGCATTCAGCCCCCCACCCCCACCCCCCCTCACAACATGAGCAGTGTTATACGTCCCACGAGAAAGAGATTTAACTATTCCCGGGGCCAGAAATTAAGAACACATTGTTTTTACAAAAGTTAAAAAAAAAAAAATAATAATGCATACAGCGGAACCTCGAGTCTCGGCCGTAATTAGTTCCAAAACTCTGGTCGCAACCTGATTTGGTCGTGACCCAAAATAATTTCCCCCATAGGATTGTATGTAATGTGCACTTGAACCCGGACATAGACAGACGGACAACGTTGGCTCCACCAACGCACTGTTTATTTACAATATACTTACAATATTTAGTTCAGTGCACGTCCCAGTGCCTCTTGCACCGTTCCCCCAAAGTCCAGGCCACACAGTCAAAATGCCTGTCTGGCCACCTCCAGTCCTCTCTCCAGCTCCGTCTCTCTTACACCCGACTTCCGCTCTCGACTGAAGGGAGAGGCGGCCCCTTAAATAGGAACCCAGATGGGCTCCAGCTGCTTCCCGGCACTCCTCCGCAGACATGCCCCCAGTGTGGCGGGTGTGCGTCCGGGTGTCCCCTGTCGTCTTTCCCCCAGCACTTCCTGCTGGGCTCCAGGGATATTCAGGCACCGGGGCGCCGCCTGGCGGTGGCCACGGGTCCCTACAGGGCTGGGCTTCCAAGCCCTTTACCCGTGGCCCCCAACATAACCAGGGCATACGCCCCCTCGCGGTCTGGAGGAGGTACAAGCCCTCCTCCGGTCCTCCTGGGCATCCCGGCCGGGCTCCGTTCCCGGCCGGATGCCACAGTAAATACAATTAATCTGTTCCGGACCGTGCAAGCTGTATGTAAATATATTTTTAATATATTTAAGCACAAAAATAGCTAATTATACCATAGAATGCACAGTGTAATCTATACTAATAAAAGGCAAAGCCCTCACTCACTCACTGACTCACTCACTGACTCATCACTAATTCTCCAACTTCCCGTGTGGGTGGAAGGCTGAAATTTGGCAGGTTCATTCCTTACAGCTTCCTTACAAAAGTTGGGCAGGTTTTATATCGAAATTCTACGCGTAATGGTCATAACTGGAAGCAGTTTTTCTCCATTTACTGTAATGGAGATGAGCTTCAACGCCGTGGGGAGTTTCGTGTGACATCATCACGCCTCCCACGTAATCACGCAGTACATAGAAAACCAGGAAGACCTCAAAAAAGCGCTGAAGAAAACATGCATTATATAATTGAGAAGGCAGCGAAACAATAAGAAGCGAGCGAGTGACATATACAACCATATTCATGAGTTCTGCTACTTCGGAAACAAAGCACGATGTAAACCTACACTTTAAATTAAGTTCACAGACAGGCTGCCACTGGCGGTTGTAATTTAGTGCCTGCCCATATAAGGCCGTCCGTCAGCGGCAATCCAATAGCAAACTGCCACGGGTAAATATTCACGGGTGAAGGACTGTGCTTATGGAGAGGAAGATGAGATGGTCAGGGTGGTGTTTGACACAAACTCAGCGAAACTGCGAGAGAAAGTTTTAAGTGCCAGGACTAAGGTAACATTAAATACAGCCATGGACATAGCAGGAGATGGCACCAGCACAGCTGGGAACCTTCGATGCATGTACACCGAGTGGCTCACGTGAACTGGCGCAGTGCACAGATAAAAGGCAACAGTTCCAAAGAGCTGAACAAAAACCGAATTACACAATTGAAAAGACAGCAAAAAATATGAAGCGTCTGATACTTACAAGCATATTCATAAATCCAACTACTGTGGAAACAAAGCACACGTTGGAAAAAGTCAATGTCCCGCTAAAGGAAGACAGTGTAAAAAAACCCGTGCATGCAGTGTGTCAGGTCTCAGATAAAGAAGAAGACGAGCTGTTTATTGATGCAGTAAGAAACAAATCGATGAATGAAACCTGTCATCTTTACAACGATTGACAAACACGGAATGTAACTTGAACACAACACATCCTACAAATACGAACCTGATTGAAAGAAATAATGATAATCAAATCCTTGATGACCGCAACACTCAGTAACACTCACAAAACAAATACTGTATATTGACAGTCATGTTACGTTATTTTTAAAATGTTCCCTTTTCTTTTCTAGCTTTTTTAACACACTACTTCTCCGCTGCGATACGTGGGTATATATATATGTATATATATATAACCCGATCTACATACTCGAATAATGGATACTTTATTCGCCATCAATGATTGTTTTGGTAAAGCCATACTCAGTGTATTCATTAGATGAACGGTAAAAAGTAAGCGAGGGAGGATGACTAATTGAGGCATGCAGGCTGTAGTGCTGCGTCAACTCTATCTGAATTGCGCGATCACATTTGAAAAATATATCTTTTCAAGTTCTATTTAGTCCATGTTTGTCAAACTCAAGGGCCGCGGGCCACATCCGGCCCGCGAGATCATTTTATATACTGTATTATTGTTATTAAAGCCCGGGTATATGAAGCGCTGGTAACACAATAAACTACAGATCCCATAATGCAACGCTAGCTCACACGATGCTGAAGAGAAAAGTTGATTCTGAAAATAGAGCCTTTAAAAACCGATGGGAGGCTGAGTATATGTTTACTGAACCCGTGTGTCTCATTTGTGGAGCTATTGTGGCTGTAATTACAGAATTTAATCTAAGACGGCACTATAAAACAAAACATCAGGGTAACCTGAAAGACCTGAATGCAATGCAGAAGATACAGAAAGCAGAAGAATTAAATAAGAATCTGACACTTCAGCGGACGTTTTTACTCGTGCACAATCACAAAGTGATTTCAATTGAGGCTGCTTTTATGGGAGACACAACCACTTGCCCCACTTTCCCTGTTACCAAGTAATGTTAAACCAAGTCGTCACTACGGTGTTCCCAAATCGCACTTTGCTGATAAACTGAGCGCACTGAGTTTGCACGGCGCTTTGGTGACTTTGAAGAACAAAAAGTCTGTCTACATGCGGCTCGAACCTTGTGCATTTTGGTAGCACATATCTGTGTGAGAAGCTCTTCTCAGTGATAAAGACTAACAAAACAGCACACAGGAGTCGCCTCACTGATGAGCACCTGCAATCCATCCTGAGAATCTCCACAACACAGAACCTCACACCAAACAGAAACGAACTTGTGGCCAAAAAAAGATGCCAGGCGTCCAGCTCTAAAATGACATCAGAGCAAAGACAACTGAATGATTTGATTTGTTATTGCTGAAAGGAACACATTTTATTTATATTTCCAGGTTTTGTTATGCAGCATGTTCATATTTGAATTTGTATAATTTTGACAGGATATATTTTTATGGAGAGCAAAATCTTTTGGGATATTTAAAATCTAAGTTTATTTTTTATAAAATATAAAATTACATAAGAGTAAAGAAATTTGAATGTTTGTTCTTTTAATGTTTACTTTATTTCTAACTTGTATAATTTAGACAGGATATATTTTATGGAGAGCAAAATATTATAAGTTGTTTAAGGTTTGAGTTGATTTATTCACGAATAATATTCCTGTCTGTTTTTACCATTCCTACCAAAGATATTTCTGTCGACTAAATAAAAATTCCTTCTATTTAAAATTTAAATAGAACTTGAACAAATACAATAGTTCATAATATCCACGCAGACTTGCACGTAAGAGCGGGAGTTATCCGTTTTAACAAGCAGCATATTGCACTGATACGAAATAGCTGTGTGTGTATATATGTAGATATGTATGTATATGTATATATATGTTTATATATGTGTGTGTGTATATATATATGTATGTATATATGTGTATATGTATAGATATGTATATATATGTTTATGTGTGTGTGTGTGTAAATATATATATATTTATATATATATTATGACAGCAACACTCATCACTCACAACAGTGACAAAACAATTACATTGACAATCATGTTACGTTATTTTCAAAATGTTTCCTTTTCTTTTTCATTGCTTCTTTAACACACTACTTCTCCGCTGTGAAGCGCAGGTATTTTGCTAGTAGTAAACTAAATGTAAAAACATTGAATAACATAAGAAAACCTTGAACAGAGAAAACTAACATTGCAAGAGTTTACACTATAGCCTTTACGAACCGATCTTTGTAAACACTTTTTTTAATGAGTTTTAAGCACAGGGAAAAAATGAACATTTGAAAAATCCGTAATTTATACAAAAACTAACCATAAACAACCAAGAAAACTAACCTTGCATGAGTCGAGTTCTGGCATGAAGGAAGTGAGGAGGAACTGGGTGGAGAGGAGATTACGGTTTAGAGGTAAAGTCTGTGAAGATGCGGGTTCTCTGCATGCTCCCATCTCGTTTCTGGGAGCCCTGAAACCCGTTACCATTGGTAATGTTACCGATGAGCACGACAGTGAGGCACTACAATGGAGCAATCGGATGGTGCAAAAAGTGCCAAGTGCTTTTTTTAAAATCAACAAAACAACAATCAAAACCAAAGTCCAAATTAAAGCGCAGTGCTTTCAGAATCCTTCAATAAATAAATGATCCCATAAAACCAGAAGTGAAGTGGAGGTTAAAATCCAATAGAAAAAAAGAATTCATTAAATACAATAAGATTAAAAACAATCCTTGAAGCAGTCTCTTTAAAAACAAGCAACAAAACGGTGCATTCTTTAACTGCCTTCTTGCACTCTCTCTCTCTCTCGCGCTCGCTCGCTGCACTGGGAATGCACAGGGAGAGACTGAACACATACGGAAATCATCGGCATGTACGAACCGGAAGGGGAACTGGCTTGTTCATCAACCGAGTGTGTGGTTGTTAACAGATGCAAAAGTTTGTCAAACTTTTTGGTTGTAACCCGATTTGTACGTTGTCCAAGATGTTCGTGATCCGAGGTTCCACTGTATGTAACAACTCCCATGAAAATAACAATCTCTTTAAATTATATATCCTTTTAAATCAAACCTGGGGGTGAGCGAGCAAAACAAGCAGGGGCAGAGCCCCCTAGTATCAAATAAAAGAAAAGGTTTATTTTTGAATTGCAAATTTCTTTGTTCAGTATTGTGTATTTTAACTTTAAACTTTTATTAAAAAAGAAACGCACCATATGAATTTTATCACTTTACAATGATGGTTTGCATTTTTCCGTACATTTTCAGATTAGGGCAAAAAACAGGTTGCCTGTCCACGTGGACCACAGCCTATTCACACCAGGCCTATTCTGAGTCACCAATCAATTTAAAGTGTTGCATTTTGCCGAAGCTTGTCAGGTAAAGAATTTAATGAGAGCTAGAACTCCACTGAACTATCAACCATGTGTACATTCAGCCATCCAGTTTTTAGCTTTTCTTAATATTTAGCTTTTCTCTACATTAGCAGACTATGTGTGTTCAAAAGAGTAATTTATTGAAGCAAATTGTCTTATAAACAAACTTCTGTGTTGGCTACAACTTTTAGCAGTATCAGGAAACAGTTTTTAAACATTGTAGCTGCGTTTTCCCAAAATTACCAAAGTTCTGCAGCTTCAACTCAAAAAAAATGGGATTCAACAAAAGCCTGACGCGCAGAAATGATTCCACGGACAAAATATCTTGGTTTTTGAAAGTTTAGTTAAGTTTTGAAATAAAAAAAGGTTCACACAAAAAAGAAAATTAAAATAACAAAGAGGAAATTAATGTTAAGAAAAGTTCAATTTTAAACTTAATCTTGCTACATCTCAAATCGTTACTATTTACTTAACATTTCTGAACCATTTCAAAACGGTCAGAAAACTGTATGCTTATCCCATTTCTAAGCCAAAAAATGGGTTTTTTAAGTCCCTCTTTACTGGGACCTATTCTAAACAAACTGAGCTTATTATCACACTGTTACTCAGTTATAGTAAGAAGATTCTATCTCTTGCTAACCTATAGGGTGAAAAGACTATACCATAAGCTATGACTATGAAAGGAATTTATATTTATAAGCAAACATTAATATGAATTTAACTCAAAACTTTAACTTTCTAAGATTGGCTCCTACAAACATTCAAGAAGCAAAATTAGTATGCAGCCCTGTGCATTATTCTGACAAACTATTCTTAGTAGATCAAACTGGATCAATAATGGATAGATGACAAAAATATCTGAATGTAAGAGAATTTAAAAAAAAAAAAAAATTCAGATTGAGTGTGTAGTAAAACAACTCTGCTTTTGAGCTTTGATGTTAAAACAGGGTCATAATTACCTGTTGCTTAAATGTCTGTATATTCCTTCAAGATGATACTCTGCACCTCACTACATTCAAACAATATTGTTTAGAAGTGTGTAGTTTTAAAACACCTTTAAATGATTTTGAATTTGGGGGTGATGCCCTTTAATACAGGAGTACAGCAGAGCCATTGCACTTAAACTTGCTCAAAGTTTTCTCTAATTGTTTATTTTACTCAGGAAGAAAATCACATATGGAAGAAGTACAAGATGAACTTATGCACAGATTGACAATCGGCCGTAGTGCTGCTCAGAAAAAGTTTCAAGTACCCCGCAGCACCAGCCATTCTACTGTAAATATATCGTATGATTCATCACCTGATGAGGTGAAAATGTGGCTGCAGTCTAAAGGATTCAGCCCTATGTGAGTTATTTTTTTATGCTTTAAATAGAAAATTTTATTAATTTGGAGTACCTTAATAAACCTCATGTGCGTGCAAATACAGTGTAGTGTTATAAGGTAGTTAAAGTATGTATTCTTAATTCTTGGTAAAATAAAGCGTTCCTTAAGTATTTGGTTTATTTATAAATTTAAAATATAAAAATGTAATCACTATTGTATGCTTTGTAAGAAACTGATGGATGTCATGGATAATGCGATATACTGTATGTGTTAGTCTATTTGTAAAAGAGTTTGTCCCAACTCATTTCATGATCAGTCATTAATTTTGAATTTATCCTGATTGATTAGCTGATCATTTTTCTTCTCTTATTCTACATTCAGAAAAATGCAATATGCAAGATCTAATTTTACAAATTTGTGTGTTCTTGCCTTAGCTTCAGATATGTTTCTTTTGTCATTTTCCTATTAGTTCATCTTTTTATGTGGAGCTTTCTGCTTTAATTGAATCCTAATAATGATCATTAATGATGAACGGAGCAGACCTTGTGTGTAAGGGTTGCCGGGGGTCTGGCAAACAACCATGAATGCATGGAAGGGTGAGACCATTTCAGTGTCATTCCTTGGCTTAAATAAGCATAACAGCTACAAAAGCAAAATGGAAATCATCATGAGGATAAAAAATGTAAAATCAAGATGAAAGCTGTGATATGGAACCAAAATAACACTGCTGTATCTACTAGTACTTCTTAAACTTCAGAAACTGTTCGGCTAAGAGTACACAAACTGTCATTCTTTGACTTGACAATTACTAATAGTGCCAACAGTTTCTGTTTTCACCTTATTCTTTTTGTGTATTTGTTTTGTTTACCTTCTGTTTAAAATGATTTATTCTATTTGTTAATCTAAGTTTAAATCAATTGTTTCAGATCAAGAAGGAAATCTGCTTAGACAGCTTCTTCTTCTTGTTGAGACATCTAACACAGCTTCCCTATAAACATCAACATCTTTTCTTTCATTCTCAAATTGAGCTGTTCCATATTATATATGGACTAAAGTAGAAGTATCAAATTTCTGAAGGGCCACAGTGAAACCCAGTAAGGGGTCCATGGATTTAGCTACATAACACAATCCAAACCTCCCTCCTCCCACAAACACTAGGGTCCTAACCATCCTTGAAGTGTGGGAGGTTTGAGGATAATCATGTTAATATTTTGGTTGTTTAGATATAATGTTAAGCAAAGTTAAAATGAAAAACTTCATATTAGTTTGTGTGATACTGTACATGGTGTAATTCTGCTCTACAGATGTAACAAAAAACAATAAATATATTGGTACTAATTCAGTACTAAAGTTCAAAAACCATTAACAATACCAGCTTTTTTTCCAGTATCAGTACTACCGAGAAAATGAGTACTGCACTTGCATGACTGCAAATAGCTGAATTACTCTGGAAGGAACAATAATACATTAGAAAAACTTAGTAAAAACTACATATGAAATTGACTCTCTGCAATAATGATACAGCAACACATGTAGAAAAGAAAAACCACGCGGGTTAAGTCTGGAAATTTTTTTTGTGAGTGCAGGAATAATACATAATTTATTTTAAAAAAGCAAAACACATACAAAAGGCTGAGTTATTGCAACTTTTATCATATAATAGAATTAATTCAGAAACAGATCTGTGGGTTCTGTCCATTTTCTAACTGGTGTATACAATTCATGGTTGCATTGAGGTGTGACTAGCATGCATCTACATTTATTCATATAGGACTGTGGAAAGTGTGAGGTTTGCTAGTGCTTGGAACGGTTGTAGCAGGAAACCTCAACACGAGATTCAAACACTAAATTAATTTAATTTGTTTGGCTTTTTAAGGCAAAATACCATTCATTAATATAACCTGTAAGTGAAAGCACACATTATATATTATAATATATATATATATATATATATATATATATATATCTATATATATATATATATATATATCTATATATATATATATCTATATATATATATATCTATATATATCTATATCTATATATCTATCTATATATATCTATATCTATATATATCTATCTATATCTATATATATCTATATCTATATATATCTATATATATCTATATCTATATATATATATATATATATATATATATCTATATATATATATATATATCTATATCTATATATTTTCTATTATCTATTTTTTTTTTTTTTTTAAATGGTACGTTGAAGAATGTAATTCTGTCTCACAGTTGAAAAGTAGTGGTAACAACAGCGGAAGAAATGTTCAAACTCTCAATTTGTACACAAACATAAATAAATCAGATCACTCATGCAAAAAACCTCAAAAACAGCAAAACAAAGGCTGTTTAACAGGAATTCTGAAATAAAAGGAGTTTGATTTCACACAACAAGCCTTAAAGTTTGGACATATGTTAAAAATATTACAAATCTAACTGGTTCCCTGACAAATCAGACTTTAAAAACATTTTGTTACAAAACAGATTTAAATGCTTGGTTTAAATGGAAATATTTGGAATTATCAGGCATTCACCAATTCAGCAGTATATGCTGTATATAATTATGTTTGAATTGTTATATGGGTTTTAAGTAGTAGTTTTCAGTTACTGGACAAAAAAATATCAGAGAATAAATTATAAACTACCATTTGTTGTTACATTGTGGGGAACCCCATCTCTACAACACATTAAAATTCAAACCTTGCATTTTATTTTGATCTTCATGAATATAAGTTCTGGTTTATTTAAGTGATAATTTGGTAACTACTTGATGGATATACCAGTGTTTTAAAATTGTTGTTACTGTTAGTATTTGTATATCTTTACTGTATTACAGAAAGAGGAGGCACAATATTGTTCATTTTAATAAATTGAGTCACTTTAATTAAAAGCCATTGAATGGGATTTCCGTTTTTACCATGGTATCAAGTTTCATAAATTTTCACTGGTATTGGTATCATGAAATCCCTGTTCTGCTCACACAACTTCTTCAAGCACTTGCATCATTGGATCACATTATGGTTAATGCCTATGTTTAGACTTTTCTAGACCTCAATTTTCATTGACTTGTCAAACATAAATGATCTCACCATAATTGTTTTAGTATCCCTATTTGGGATAACACTTGAATGAACAGCACTGTGTAAAGATAACTTGATGCTAGTAGTATTCTCAGCATTTTAAACTCACTGTCTCCTTTTTCCCCAATTGAAGCTCCAGTGCTAAAATGATGTCTCATATTACTGAATTTGAGGAAGATTATTGCTTTTATCTATTTGCGGCTTATACCATTTTGAGTAACAAGATATGAAGGTGACCTCTAAACAGAATATAAAAGATACGGCTGTACATATAGGCTTATAATGTTGGTATTGAACTGCACCCAATAACTTTTTAAAAGTCTGCACCTTGGATACTTAACATGACAACAGGGGTAGCTCATATTCTTTAAATGTATCGTAATGCTAAACTGGCCTTAGTTGACAAAGTTTCCGATGTATATTGTCTCTTGAACTAAGTCTTATTTGCCAGCTCTACTTATGCATCCTTCGGTCAAGCAAAATCATTCTTTTTAAATACTTTTCCCTGTGCTCTTCCTTCTGTTATCTGTTTCACCTACTACCATGGCCTAACCTGTTTAATGCAGCTCTTTTATGATTCCTGATTGTGTTCATCAGTAATGTTTCATCTGCTGTCATTTCTACAATTCGCTCATTTGTTTTGTACTCTGTCCATATGGCACCTTGCTGTTAGTTTAATATATTTCTTGCTCATTATGCATACTTTCAGTCTTCTCCCGCGCTGATATTGTTCTTCAAATTTGTTGAATTTTTTAGTATATTTTGTCCTGATGTTCCCAAGATAACAATGTTTTACTTTGCCCTATCCTTTATGCCTTTATTATTTGTGATTCTATTGCTGTTTTCTTGATTATTCAGAATTTTGTGCCCTCTTGATGATCGATTTTATTATATTGTATATTTATCAAACACTACTCTATGTTAAGTTGTTCTAATACTTCTTCAAGAAAGAGGGCTATAAATAAGCAAAGAAGTTCCCCACATTGTTGTACTGTATTTTTTTGGAGTTGGAACAGTACTGAAAGACAATGAAGACAACCTGTTTTATGACCCAGCAGATGTCAAGACTGTTCGGCAAAATATACTGAGGATATCGAAAGAGAGCATGAAAGATGTAAGCTGCAGTGTCTTCCAGTGTTATTCCTGTTAACAAAATTTTCACTGCACTAGTCTGTGTGCATAACGTACAAGTGAGCATGCAGTGCAGTTTATTAAATATTATTTAAAACTGCATACGTAAATTTGGTTACAAATGAGCATTGATTCATCCATATATACAACTATCCCACTCTGCTGGTATCTGAATCTGTGGAGTCCATTGGTCATTTCATCCATCAGTCAGCTTTCCCTTCTAGAACTGAGAGTGAATACGAAAAGCTTCATCATTTGTCAATGACTTGTTCTGTGGATTTCTTTGGCCACAATTGACCATCAGTCACAGATTGTCACATTGTCAGCGAATAGCAGGCAACTTTCACTAAACGTCAATGAAAAGGCACTTGAATTAAGCACTTATTCATAAAGTGTCCCTCCAGCAGGAAACGGCAATATTTCAGAGTTTTTTGTGTATGATGCAACCATAAGTCAGTCAAAAGCAATAATGGTATTGTTACATACCCAAATAAATAATGTTTCCATGTTGTTTGTTCTCTTTCATCATTAAAATGTGTGATTTGCACATGTATACCCCCGGACAGGTATTATGATGAGATAAGACAATTGTGATTGAATGTCATTAATGTATGGATATATTCTGTGTGTCTTTCTGTACATCCATACTACAACAAAAGTCGGCAGCTTCCTGCATTGGTCGTCATCTTTCTTTCATTGGATCTTTTTTTTTTTTTGGAAACTCTTTTGTTTGTTAATGACTGAAGCCTTTGCTGTGCTCAATCCGAAGAACAGGAGTACATCTAAAGCTTTTTCAATTCATTCACTGTACTACAAAAAATCAACTTGAATGATAAGTGAAATGATACAGTATTTTGTTGCCTTCTGTATTAGTTGAAGTTTTGTTATTTTTGAGATTTCCTAGCATAGCTTAGTAAACTTCATCTCTATGGGCTTGAAATGTCAATTTTCCTTTTCTTATGCATATTTACCTGAAAGACTGACAGAGTTTTCTTTTCTGGTTTGGAGTCGCTTAAGGCTTTCTGGCACACAGTATCTTGTTCCATTGTAGTCGTAGGATCCTCTCTAAAAAGTGTTTCTTTCAGTCCTCAGATATGATTTGCATTGCTTCAATAAGCAGACATCCTGCATAACAGTTACAGTAATTGTGCAGGTACTTTATGACATCAAGGAAAACGGTATCCCTCTTGATAAGAAAAATGTGAGAATTTTTCTGCTCAGAAAATTTTTATTAAAGGTTAAGTAAATGTAATGAAAAGTCAAGCAAAGTGACACCTTTTATTGGCTAACTAAAAAGATTACAATATGCAAGCTTTCGAGGCAACTCGGGTCCCTTCTTCAAGCAAGATGTAATCTTGTGAGGTTAAGTAAATAAACTGTAATCTGAATGTTCCTCTTTAAATTGTCTGTGAAATGCAATGATTCATACCTCTTTTGAACAGGCTCCATTAAGAAAACAGTGCACTAATAATTGCAAGTGACCTTATAATATAACAGTGGTAGCCATTATTTAAACATAAAAGGTTTCACACGAAAGTTTATTATGTGTTAAAAAACAGACATAGAGAGTTATAAGGGTTCTTTAGTTAATTGTTTGCTTAACATACTGTAAGTACATCTTTATTAAGATGAATTCATTAGATGGTCCTTTATTTAGGAAGTCATTTTCTATTTAACATTGCTTGTTGCAAAATATAACTATGTGATCAATAAATCACTGTAGATTTGTTTTTCTTCAATCTTCTGACAGGACAATCAACAGCCTTGGTGTGCTCACAGGTGCTCAACTATTTTCTCTGAACAAGGATGAACTAAAAACAGTGTGTCCGGATGATGGCGCTCGTGTCTACAGCCAAGTGATGGTCCAAAAGGCTACACTGGAGGTACAGGTTTAAACTGCTTTAGCTATTATTAAGTTGTACTGAAAATGGAGGAAAAACAGTAAAATTGATGTTATTATTTACCAAAAATAAGTTCTTTAAAATAATGAGTTCCATCAAATTTGTTTATGTATTGGGCATAGAATAATCATTCCTTTGATTACCTTTAGGGATTAATGTGGAAATTTGTATTGAATTCACATGATGTCATTATGTGTACTGACCTAATTATAGTAAATATAGAATATATTATTATTAGTAGTAGTATTAGTATTTGTCTGTATGTAAAACAAGCATTTAGTTATTCTAGCATTAACTCAAACTCTTTATAATTTTGAAGACAGCCAGTGTAGACCTACAATGCATTCAGAATGTATTCAGACCTCTTCACTTTCTGCATACTTCATTATGTTGTAGATTTTCAATTTTGCCCATCAGTCTGCGCTTTATAATAATGACAAAGAGAAAACACATTTTTGGAAAGGTTTGCAAGTTTAAAATTAAAAATCTCTTGTTCATGTCCGTATTCTCCTCCTTAATTCAGTACTTCAGAGAAGTTCTTTTGGAAACAATTTTTTTCTTGGGGAAGTTTCTTTAGGATTTTCTGGATTTGGACACTTAATCCCCTCTTCCTGGCAGATCCTCTTAAGCTCTGTTAGATTGAATTGCATCTGTACAATGCCATCTTCAGGTCTCTCCACACGTTGCTTGTGGGATCTAAGTCTGGGTCTTGAGTGTGAGCCACACAAGGACAGTTAGAGAATTGTCCTGAAGCCAAACTAGTATTGTCTTGGGTATACAGTTCGGGTCATTGTCATGCTGAAAAGGGTACCATAGCTCCAGTCTGAGGTCACATTCACTCTGGAGCAGGTTTTATCAAGAACCTCACTGTATTTGGCTGTATTAATCCTTCTCTTAATTCTGACCAGACTCTCTCTGTCCCTGTCACTGAGAAACACCTCCATGGCATGATGCTGCCATTATGATACTGGTGTGGTATTAGGCAGATGATGAGCAGTGGCCACTCCCTGCCAGACATTTTGTTTAGAGTTCTTCGAAGAAGTTTCATTTTTGTCTCATCAGACCAGGGAATCTTTTTTCCTCAAACTCTGTGTCCTTTATATGTGTCTGATTGATGGAGTGCTGTTGAGGTGGTCATTTTTTTGATAGATTCTTCCATCTCAGCATAGGACTTCTAAAACTCTGCTAGAGGGAAGTTTGACACAGCAGCCAACTTTTCTTCCAGAATAATGTGGCCTCTGTCATCCTGGAAATACTCAAAGCTTTAGAAATAGTTTTCTATCCTTGCCATGATCTATGCCTCACCACAGTTTAGTCATGGCAGTCTTCAAGGAGTTTTAGTCCTGACATACAGTGTAAATTGTGGCACCTTTCATTTTTAATGAAATTGCAAACCATTCTGAAAACATGTTTTTTCTTTGTCATAAGTGACTTCTCACTACATCCATAATGGCTAACACGGTACAACACCCTAGTACTTCTTTGCTTTAGCAATCACACCTTTTGAATTTTAAAAAAGAAAAGATGGGCACAGGAGTTTATGTTCTCTGAAATTATTTGGAGCACCTAACACGTCAGCAGCATCACACACATGTGTTTCACACAGATACATGCATTATCAGTTTGAAAGCTCCAGTTTAAACATGGATGGTCCAGTCAATCAATCCATCATAAGTAAAGGCATACCAAGTTAAAAAAAAGTCAGTTTATTCTTATACAGATAAACCAAAAGCTGCTTCTACAAGTGATATTCTCAATTTACATGCTATGTACTTGAAGAAATGAAGATAAGAAATGGAACTGAAAAAAGTTGACCTTTCAGTTTATTCCAATCACTTCTAAACACCTGTGGCCCTCAAAGAAGCACCTATCATGAAACACAGCACCCCCATGTCAGTGTGTTAAGGTTGCTGTCTTGTTCCTCACTGTAAGCCAAGGTCACCATGACTCATCCTGACATACATACTATGTGCTTGCGATACCCCTCTGTTCTGATAATAATATGGTGGAGGAGGCCCGCACCTCTAATTCTTTGGCAGTGCATAATTGTCTTTTTGCATGCTGAATGGTTGTGTTCCTGTCAGGCACTGTGTGTTCTTGTGCTTCTGCGTGCTGTAAAAAGGAACTGAACCCCTGTTTTATTGGCGAGTAAGCCTGCCCCTCCAATTCTGGGGTCATATTATGTGTGTAATGTCATAAGATCTTGATTAAGATCCAAGATCAAGAGTCTAGGCCCAGTGTGTTGTGGGTTTTTGAGCAAAGTCAGATAACCTTTCGAATTATATATACAGTGGTGTGAAAAACTATTTGCCCCCTTCCTGATTTCTTATTCTTTTGCATGTTTGTCACACAAAATGTTTCTGATCATCAAACACATTTAACCATTAGTCAAATATAACACAAGTAAACACAAAATGCAGTTTTTAAATGATGGTTTTATTATTTAGGGAGAAAAAATCCAAACCTACGTGGCCCTTTGTGAAAAAGTAATTGCCCCCTGAACCTAATAACTGGTTGGGCCACCCTTAGCAGCAAGAACTGCAATCAAGCGTTTGCGATAACTTGCAATGAGTCTTTTACAGTGCTCTGGAGGAATTTTGGCCCACTCATCTTTGCAGAATTGTTGTAATTCAGCTTTATTTGAGGGTTTTCTAGCATGAACCGCCTTTTTAAGGTCATGCCATAGCATCTCAATTGGATTCAGGTCAGGACTTTGACTAGGCCACTCCAAAGTCTTCATTTTGTTTTTCTTCAGCCATTCAGAGGTGGATTTGCTAGTGTGTTTTGGGTCATTGTCCTGTTGCAGCACCCAAGATCACTTCAGCTTGAGTTGACGAACAGATGGCCGGACATTCTCCTTCAGGATTTTTTGGTAGACAGTAGAATTCATGGTTCCATCTATCACATCAAGCCATCCAGGTCCTGAAGCAGCAAAACAACCCCAGACCATCACACTACCACCACCATATTTTACTGTTGGTATGATGTTCTTTTTCTGAAATGCTGTGTTCCTTTTACGCCAGATGTAACAGGACATTTGCCTTCCAAAAAGTTCAACTTTTGTCTCATCAGTCCACAAGGTATTTTCCCAAAAGTCTTGACAATCATTGAGATGTTTCTTAGCAAAACTGAGACGAGCCCTAATGTTCTTTTTGCTTAACAGTGGTTTGCGTCTTGGAAATCTGCCATGCAGGCCGTTTTTGCCCAGTCTCTTTCTTATGGTGGAGTCGTGAACACTGACCTTAATTGAGGCAAGTGAGGCCTGCAGTTCTTTAGACGTTGTCCTGGGGTCTTTTGTGACCTCTTGGATGAGTTGTGTCTGCACTCTTGGGGTAATTTTGGTCGGCCGGCCACTCCTGGGAAGGTTCACCACTGTTCCATGTTTTTGCCATTTGTGGATAATGGCTCTCACTGTGGTTCGCTGGAGTCCCAAAGCTTTAGAAATGGCTTTATAACCTTTACCAGTCTGATAGATCTCAATTCTGTTCTCATTTGTTCCTGAATTTCTTTGGATCTTGGCATGATGTCTAGCTTCTGAGGTGCTTTTGGTCTACTTCTCTGTGTCAGGCAGCTCCTATTTAAGTGATTTCTTGATTGAAACAGGTGTGGCAGTAATCAGGCCTGGGGGTGGCTACGGAAATTGAACTCATGTGTGATACACCACAGTTAGGTTATTTTTAACAAGGGGCAATTACTTTTTCACACAGGGCCATGTAGGTTTGGATTTTTTCTCCTAAATAATAAAACCATCATTTAAAACTGCATTTTGTGTTTACTTGTGTTATATTTGACTAATGGTTAAATGTGTTTGATGATCAGAAACATTTTGCGTGACAAACATGCAAAAGAATAAGAAATCAGGAAGGGGGCAAATAGTTTTTCACACCACTATATAGCACCTTTTACTCTATCTCTATATATATATATATATATATATATATATATATATATATATATATATAGTAAAAGGCGCTATATAGCGCCCGACCCGGCACAGACTTACGCAGAGGCACATGTAAAACAAATAGGCTTTTATTTTTCTCTTCAGCCGTGGGGCACGTCTCTTCCTGTGTCCCACAGGCCCAACACATGCACAAAACACAGACTTTAAACAACCCTTTCTGGCACCACCACTCCTCCCAGGCAACCTCGCCCTCTTCCTCCCGATTCTGGCCCCTCAGTGGCAGAGGCGGGCTCGTTTTATACCCCACCTGGTCCTAATTGCACCTCCGGGTGGGGCTGAAGATTCGTCCAGCCAGGCTCTTGAGTCGTGGCAGCACCCCTAGCGGCCACCCCTCTCCCAACCAAGCTGTAGAGGACTCCATGTCCCATGGAGCCACGTGGGAGAGTGGGAAATGAACATTGGCCAGGAGGGAGGCTGCCACCTAGCGTCCCGGGGAAGGTATTGAGCTGTCTATGATGGTTCCCCCGGAACATATGCAGCAGGGGCGTCCCGACCGGGCATGGGACCTGGCTGTCCGTCACATATATATATATATATATATATATATATATATATATATATATATATATATATATATATATATAATCTGTCCTGTTATCCGTAAAGTTACACATTCAAATCCTGTTACTGCCAGAAGGGATTCCACTCCATTGGGCCTTATTGCACCTGTACAATGACAATAAAGTTGAAACATTTCATTACATACACAGTACAGGCCAAATGTTTGGACACACCTCCTCATTCAATGTGTTTTCTTTATTTTCATGTCCATTTACATTGGTAGATTCTCACTGAAGGCATAAAAACTATGAATGAACACATGTGGAGTTATGTACTTAACAAAAAAAGGTGAAATAACTGAAAACATGTTTTATATTCTAGTTTCTTCAAAATAGCCACCCTTTGCTCTGATTACTGCTTTGCTCACTCTTGGCATTCTCTCGATGAGCTTCAACAGGTAGTCACCTGAAATGGTTTTCACTTCACAGGTGTGCCTTATCAGGGTTATTTAGTGGAATTTCTTGCTTTATCAATGGGGTTGGGACCAGCAGTTGTGTTGTGCAGAAGTCAGGTTAGTTGGACGATCATTTATTTTTCAATAGGACAATGACCCCAAACACACCTCCAGGCTGTGTAAGGGCTATTTGACCAAGAAGGAGAGTGATGGAGTGCTTTAAATGGTCATGAAAATAAAGAAAACACATTGAATGAGGAGGTGTGTCCAAACTTTTGGCCTGTACTGTATATACAAGCAAGTTACCCTTAATAATCCAGAGTACACTACAAAAATTACAAATATAAAATAGTATGGCAAAAAAAGTTTTTTTTTTTTTTTTTATATTCGCAACATTTGCCAATTTATTCAAGAACACATTAATAGCAGAACAGTTAAGTGTTTGTGTTGATAGTTTGTTCTACTTTGGATTACCAGGGGTATATAGCATGTCAATTGGTAAGCAGTGGAAGGGTGGTCATAATTTCCTTTTCTCTCTCTCATGTAGTATGTGGAGAGAGACCAAATAAAACCTAATAAATTAAATCTAATGAAAATTTTTACAATCATAAACAGGAGGTGGGTAGGCATTTGTTTGGTAGGACAAATGGCCATGGTTACCAATTCAAGTAATACAGCAAGCAAAAGTAATGAATTGATTATAGCCTTTCATATACAAAGTGTCAAAAATCAATTATGTATTGCGCAAGACCAGGGATTTAAAAGAAAAAAAGAAGAAGAAAAAAAACAGCACATACATATTTAGACTGCTAAAATAGTTCTTCATCAAATAAGGATGGCTCAGTGAAGAGAGATATACAGGACACATTTTATCTGATACAGTACATAAATAAAGGGCTAGAATTCAGGGAATGAGCTTACAGATCACTCCATCCATCTTTTTAGACAAGTATTTTATCTGGTAAAGTGACCAGCCATTCTTCAAAGAGAAGTCTGACTTTTAGCATAGAAAAGGATCTTCATACTGTTTTAGCAGTTGCACAGTTATGGTTATGCACGTGTCCGAATACTTTAATGGCAGACTGCACCAGCCATATGGTCCTAGTGCGGTGCAAGACATTTGGGTAAGACTTTGAAGCCAGAGGCATTACCTTTATTTTTGGATGCAAGTGCTTCGGAAAACAGTTATAAGGATATTTGGGCTTTTGGTGACAGTTACCCACAGATGTCATGTTAAAAGCAATTTGTGAGTTCTCAGTCTACTAAAAAAAAAGTTGGGCAGGTATTTTCTCATGAGCTAATTCTTTGTCTATTAGAATACTACTAAAGCATTGCATCTGCATTGTGCACATCACTTGAGCACACCTCAAGTGCCCAAAACAAAGATGGCACAGGCACTCAGTGTTTCCTTGTCTGTTTGGTTCTGTGGTGTTCTTCCAATCTGCAGGTGTTCTGCTGATATCCCATGGCTTGCCTGTTCTGTTTTAATTCACATGAAATGAAAGGTATTACTATTTAAATAGGATGGGTACTTTGTTGGCTGTGTTGTGTAATTCTGTTTTGTTTTTAAAATGTATCATACAAGTAGAATTCTGATGTGTATTACAACTTGCCAACATGTAAAACAGCCCACCTGTTTAAAATAACTCCTAGTAGTTTACATGTAGATTATCTTGGTTGTAATTAGTACATTTGTGTGAAAGGTGTAGTAACTCTGACTAACTAATATGTGGTACATTTCAGTGAGTGTTATTAAAACACTTTCTCAGCTATTATTTAAAGCAACACAATTGTATGTTTTCCTTTATTATTGTTCATTGAGTCCAAAGCCCAAGAAGGGTATCTTCTGCATCTTGTCAAGATTATAATCGCCACAACACCCAAAAAATAGTGGAATGGCAATTTCTGGATCATTTACCATTACAATTTATAAAAATTATGCATAGTTTTGTTACAACACCTTTAAGCAAAATGTTATTTTCACATGATAGATTTTACAGTACTAGACATTTTCCAATTTTCTTTTAGCAAGAAGTTAGATGTTTACCTTTATTTTTCTGTTCCTTCTGAGATTTTGCCATCTGACCTTTTACCTCCTTCTGGTGGGTGTGTAAGAGAAACGAGGGACTTTAGTAACGTGTTGCTTTAACTGACTCTGAAATTTCTTTTCTCATTAATTTTTATTACAATGACCTTAGAATCAGTGTGTAATCATTTACCAAATTCTTGTGACCATCATTTTTTTTTGTTTACCGCTTTCTCTGGACACACAGGATTCACAGCTTTCACCAGCTGGCCATACTTGTAATCTGAAACAGGTAAAGTGTTGTGGCAAAGTGGTGACAACTTTGTAAGGATCAGAAACATAAAGGCTGCCACTTATTTACAGTCTCTCTTCTAATTGTATGTTCAACTTATGAACAAACAGTACTACATAAATTAATTAATATGTTTTCCTAATCTTTACTAGATATTTGAAATGGTTAAATTGCAATAGATTTCCAGTTGTAATAATATCCAACCTTGTAGCAATCCCCAGGACTAGGAAGCAACAATTGAGGATCAATGGTGGCTTTTTTAACCAAGTAATTTACAGATCATAACACAGGAATGTACCAAAGTAAAACAAAATGGGAACAAGATCATAATGTAACTGAAGGCCAAACTGTATGGGAGTAAAACACTTGCCTGCCCAGTGTGGTGACCTGGGCAGACCATTTACTGAGTACTTACAGATGCTTGACTACTTGCTTCCCATGTCCTCCTTTCTCTCTCTCTCTCTCTCTGTCTCTCTCACACCATCTCTTTACCTCCAGGGAGTAGAATCTTCATCTCAGCTTTCTTCCTAACTCTAGACACAGTAGATAGTGGCACTTTCTGCCATGTCCTGAGATAAATTCTCGAATCAGAATGGTTCAATTTGTTTGCCCCCGGAATATTAATTTAGAGTTCCCTTCAATGACCTCTATGTATTTTCTGTGAAACCTTTTTACTTTGGACTGTGTACTGTTTTGTGGCAAGGTAGACTTACAGCTTCTTCTTTCCCTGACTTTGCCCTCTAAAGAAGTGGTTAAAAGGCAATGGTGGCTATAGATTTTTGTGCCAATCAATTTCTTAATTAAATGTGAGTTTTATGTTTTGTAAAACATCTTTAGTCTAAAGGTTTGCTCTAGCTTTCCGTTTACTGCTTAATAACCATTTGAGACTCTGATATATATCACTAATCATTACTTTCAGTGCATAGAAATCCCTTAATGTTCTAGGTTTTGTTTTTGTCAAGAACGTTTTTCTCTTTAGAAGGCAATTAACTATAGATTGCAAATACCGAGTGATTTAAAAGGCCTATCAAATTAATTGGAGCCATTTTCAATATGTATGTGATCATCATTAATTTCACTGGTCTACAAAAAATATTTTTTGTTT
Organism: Polypterus senegalus; assembly: GCF_016835505.1. Classification (NCBI taxonomy): domain Eukaryota; kingdom Metazoa; phylum Chordata; class Cladistia; order Polypteriformes; family Polypteridae; genus Polypterus; species Polypterus senegalus. The sequence goes on along the minus strand of NC_053164.1, from coordinate 162,600,124 downwards.
GCTACTGGGGACATCAGAGCAGCACTTTATTGTTTTTTACACTTGATTTCATATATGAAATCAGAATTAAGCTAGCACGTCACATTTTTGAAATACACATCATTGACATTTTGACACTTTTGAATCTCAATATAATAACACAATATCTGGAGTTTGGACTATGTCCCACCAAAATTGTTTTGATGTGTTTATTCTGAAAACAAACCAGAAGATGATACCAGAGACACGTTAAAGCATATTTATGTCAATTTACCTCAATATAAAAGTGAGGTCATCATGCCCAAAAATGTTGGAGGCACTCGCTTTTGCACTTGTACTGCACATCCATCTCTGTTTGCAAGAACCAACAGTAGTCACCCATCATGCTTAGAGTGAATTTTCCCTGATATCAGCTTTCCATCACCTTTATATCTTGATGAAATCTTTCCCTATACTCACCTCTGACATCGCCCAGATTTGGTGGAAAAAGAGAATGTAAAAAAAACGCATCTTCAGTGACATTCTGACTCCCATAAGCTGATATGCTTTCAGCAGGTTCTCCATAAGCTCAGCCTTATTCTCAGCTCTGTGACTGCCAAGAAAAATCTACACAACCTGCACGAATGCTTCCCATGTTGCTGATTCAGTGGGCTTCAGTTTCCTTTTGAACTCATCGTCAAGCATCAGTTCACAGATTTCAGGAACAACAAAAACACCTTCCTTAATTTTGGCTTCACTTTTCTCTGGACAAACTTATTTCTTAAATGCTGAAAAGCATCCCCATTTCTGTTCATTGCCTAGACAAAATTTTCAAACTAATGGTGAATCTAACAAACAAAATGTCCTGAAATGCAATGTTATGTTTAACAGTAAAACCTCTACCTACTGCACCGTCATGTCTGAGTTGTGTCATTATGCATTAGAGTCATATGGTAATCATATGGTACCTGGTAATCGGTAACAAATATTTTTTCTGCTAAGTAAAAATTAATAGTTTTTAAATACAATTAATAATGACAAGGTAAACAACTCACAGCTGTTAGTAACATGTGGCAAATGCTTTTATCTCAATGGCATCCCTAGTGGAATTACTGGTTATATTTATCAAATGGTTATCCGCCTTTTCTGTCCAGTCACCTGAATTGTCCAAGACCTGGAACATCATAACTAAAAAACGGGACGTGTTGAACAAAAACGGTTTTCAGATTTGGAGTCAGCAAGTGAAACCTGTTAAAGTAAAGGTGAAAGACTCCCAGTGGCAAAATGCTTGTTGACCAGTGTTAGTAGCTGTTTGTAAAACTGTTTATGGGAAAGTAAAAAGGAAGTAGTGTATGAAACAGTGCAGTGATAACATATACAAAGTGTGAAATTTGTAAGTAAATGGCAAGTTCCATAAACCAAAAAAAAAATTATAATTAAGAAATGGGATGGAACAAAAGCCTACAGCCACTGCAACACTCCAGGACCTGGATTTCTTATACCCCCTGTAATGAGAGAGTATGATATCTACCATGTCTGGTGGACCATGACCCTCCAGCATCCTTAGGGAAATGCATTCCTTCCAAGGCTCCATCATTTATGCTGATGCCCTTGACATATAAGGTGCTTTACCACCTATTTGCCCCTGAGTTCCTATGCTCCACTCCACTCCCGTTGCCAGGATAATTATATTTATTTTTCCTTCAGACTGTCCATAGGAGTTATTGCTTCTATGTGGCATGTCACTGTCCTTATTGGCAGCCCTTTACAAGTCAGGCATTCTTCATGCAGTGTAACTTACAGCATCACATCTAAGGAACCTTAGACTTGAAGATAATTTTAGAGTACAGGTTCATTTGATGTTCTGATAAAGATACAATTACATTTCCAGCTTTATAACACTCAATTTTCTCTTGCAGAGAAGTGGTGGCAACTCTGAACTTCAGGAGATCATGAGAAGACAGCAGGAGAAACTCAATTCAGTAGCTTGTGACTCAGGTGTGGAGTCGTTTGATGAAGCAAGTGGTCACTAAAATGTCTCCCAAAAGCTTCTCTTTCTTGTGTGCTGCATGGTAGAACAAACCAGGGGTACATCAAATTTCACTAGATGCAAACTCGACTCATACATGGATGCTTTAAAATTCTATATACTGTATGTTGAGATTTAGATTAGTGCAATGGTCAATGAAATCAGTGCGCTTAGGTGGTCAGCCCAATGATTATGGACTTAAGAGCTTTTTCTTTGAAGCAAATATATCTCATGGTACCAAATAACCAGCCATGAATCTCTTTAATGTGTAGCTATATTTTTCTTGAGTGTTACTTGGCTGCTCCTATTTTTCACAGCCTCCCTTTACATTCTGTATTTTATGCAGTTCTGGAAAACACAGTCTTTCTGAATTAGATTGTTATAAATAGTTCCTTAGTTTTCTTAGATTTTTTTTAAACGATGATTGATAAAGATGAAATGTTTAATTAACAAAAATATTGTTTTCAGTTTAGTTTTCTTGAGTATTTATTCTGAACAAACTGCTGAAATAATAATAATAATAAATGAAGCAAATATCAAGGCATTTTGCATTTTTTTCTGTATTCAGTAAACACGTTTGCTTATATCTATTATGTAAAGCTCAAAATCTGTGTGTGTATGTATGTATGTGTATGTATATATGTGTGTATGTATTTATATAGTTAAAGTAACCACTTAGGGGAGTGCCACCGAGTCCTAAACCACTGACACAGTAATACCCAATACAATTCCAGATTTTAATGGAAGGTTTTCATTTACTCTGAAACCTTCTCCACAAGAACACCAGCAAAATGCACCAATTCACAATTCTCTCCTTCCTCAATCTGCTACCCCTCTACTCATTTAATTGAGGCAGCAGGCTCTTTTTTTAAATTCGACTCGGAAACTACATCCAGTGTCATGCCCAAGTTGTCTGGAGCATTTCCAGGTTATGTGAGAACCAGGGCGGTCCTTCCCCAGCAGCTCCCTCCAGTGAGGGCTGCATTTATGGACTCCATTTCCCATGCCACCCTGCAAGGTTCTTAATTAGATTTAGCACTCAGGAACACTGCAACCTATCATTTGGGGGAATGAACTGCTCCCGGCGTGCCCATTCATTCAGTTCATTTATCATGGGCTCCTGTCCCGGCAAAAATCCCTCTTTTATCCCTGCCAGGATTCCTGTCTTTCCTTCGTGGCTCTTATAATATACATGTCAGTCATACAAAGCCACACTGTTGGGACCAATCTCTGCCAGTCTTTGCACACCTCCCTTATTTGATTAGGGAAGACCAGAGACATAAGCAAGTCCTGACTGGAAAGTTTGACCATGAGGGAGGTGAGGTATTTTTTGGATTTTTTTTTTTTTTTTTCCTTTTTCCTGCACAAAGCTGCTGAAACACCAGAAAAGACAGACTGGCAGACAAACAGACCAGAGTATAAAGGTACTCCTCTCTATATTTTAGGATTAGGATTTTGACACACAGTACAGAGAAAAAAAATGGAACAAACTATTTGGAGTTTTCACCACCTGGTGTTTTGTAGCAGCTGTATAGTTGATAGTCGCCAGGATTTCTGTGCCACATTTTTGATATTTTTGTTGATTCTTCCATCTGATTTTAGGCCCTGAAGATAAATGACAGGACAAACTCGCTATTAGGTAGTTGTACCTAAGAACATGGCCACTTGGGTGCACAGTAAATTTTATGAATTAATTAATGTTAAAACAAATGTTCAACCGTTTGGTAATGGTACCCAATTTAGTACTTCAGCACTTTTTGAATTTTCCAACAATATTGTGTATATAATGATAGTTGATTTCTGTTAATCTCTGGTCTGTTAACTGTAAACCAAGAGTGGAAATCTATAAACCATCTTGACTTTCTTATTGACACAGGGAAAGGAAAGGAAACTACATACCCTGCACTGTATTTCTTACAGTGAAGCTGATTTTTTTTTTGTGTGTATGTTTAAGTAGAGAAGACATTTGAAAGTAATTCTTTCTCAGAAATGTTTTACTTTCAGAAAGAAGTTTTGACAGGATAAAACTTTGCAGCCCCCTTGTCACTGTGTATTCATTATTTAATTTTATTGAAAATTTAATTTAATAATACTATGTACTTTTAGAACAATGTATAAATCAGACACATAACCTAAAAAAGAAATAAAGGTATTACAAGACAGAAGTACATTTTATCTGGGATGCACAGTTTGCGTATTAACATGGTACTCATGACTAGATCCTATAAGCCTGTATGCTGTATATATACTGTGCATATATGCATATATCTACAGTCTGTATATGTATATATGTAGGTATGTATTTAGCAATTTAGACTAAATTTTATATTTATTATACAGTATATCTTCCTGATTTAGTAATTGTGGCAACTCCATTAAAATGTCTTTTTTTTCATTTGTTGTTGCTCTGTTTCTGTATTTATGGTCCATTCTGTAAGCATTGTGACAGATAAATTCACGTTGTATGGACCAACTGAGCTTTAATTAAAATACTTGTTAAAGGTAAAAATCATAATAGACAGTGGGCAGCAGAAATTAATGACGCTCTGCATAATTTACAATGTTCATGTTATATCTGTATTTTTCTTTATGCTGGTAAATTTTAATATAGCCCAATTCTATATAACATTTTTCTTAGTATCAAAGTTAAGTGATTTAGAATATATATAAATGTAGTATTAATTGTGACTTTTTACTTTTGATGAAAAGCCAAGAGATGTCAAACATTGTATACACCAGCTTTTGCTTTTTAAAACATACATTAATATCTAGAATTAATTTAATTATTAAGGGAAGCTTTTTTATCCATACATGTCTTTTGCAGTCCACTGTTAAGAGAAAAAAAAATCAATACATACTATAAAATACAACCAAGAAGTTACAAACAACAATACGCTGAATATCCAACATTGTTAACCTAATTAATTTTAGATATTGCTTTTATAGTGTTAAAATATGAAAACTGTGATTTTGTCCCTCATGTAATGTTAAATAAGCATCAAAGTAATACATAACACGCACTAAGAAGCAGCAAACATTTCTTGTTTGGCTTTGCATGTTAAACCAGGTCGTCCTTCCACGTTCAAGTCCAGCGTGCTACGCACAACAGCTGTTCTGTGCTATGCTGAGTTATGCAGCACTGATTTGAATTAAAATAAACCCAAGAACCACCCAACCAACAAAAAAGAGACAAAGAAATGGACACATGTATATAGTGTATGTAAAACATCACTTTTTGTTTGTGCTTATTGGGTGCAGTGGTGGCTCTGAGGCTAAGGATCTGTGCTGGTATCTGGAAAGCTGCCGGTTCAAATCCCATTACTGCCAGTAGGGATCCTACTCTGTTGGAAAATGGCTCCAGGGACGCTGTACAATGGCTGAACATGAGCTCTGACTTCCAAAGGTCATGTGAAAAGACAGTTTCCCTTTGGTGATTAATAAAGTAGATCGAAATCGTTAAATGGTAAACAAGTCTAAGTGCATTAGATCAACTGGCCACCCAGTCCCACAACTGGAACACTGCAATGCACCACAGCACTGGCAAAAAATGGTGGCACCAGCAGAATTACTCAAAATTGTGACACATTTTCTGTTGTTTGGGGACTTCCATTTCAAAAGTTCTCTTCTAAAATAAAGTACGATATCTTTATTACAGTTTTTATCGGTTGCTTTAGATAAATCCTCAAATGAAAATGGTACTTGTCCTAACAACACATGCAAATCAGCACACCCTTAAGTCAGTTTCTTACAACAGAATGTCATATCTCATTGTTTTTCTTCATTTACAAATTATTTAGTTTTGGTTCGTGCAGGATTCGGTATATTTACTTTGAATTAGTCCAAAATCAGTTGTACTACTGTATATACTCACAGATAAATTCTCCAGCGGATAAGTCGGGACTTTTATCATATAATTTCTGGTATTTTACAATTTCGGTTGTATAAGTCAAATGCAGAAAACTCACACTATTGGTACAAGGGATTATGATATGCTAACGCCCACCTGAGAGAGTAACCATGGGATACACTGCCTTTTTTTTCTGTGTGGGTGTGGCAATGCACTGTATCAGCGTGTGCTCCTAACCTCTCTGTGTTTCGCCTGAACTATTCCGAAGCAACATTTGCACTGATTTGTATTTTTTGTACCTCACACCGTCATAAACCTTTATTGTAAGAGCATCCCTTATCTACGATGGAGTGTTCAATCAGAAGAAAACATGAAGCTGGTTTTAAATTAAACATTGTTGAAGTAGCAAAAGAATTTGGTAACTGTGCTGCTGCAACAAAATTGAGAAATTAATGCAAGATTGGAGGAGGCAAGAAGATGGGTGTGTGTATGGGTGTATAAGTCAGGGTCTTAACTTACGATTGATTTTTAGTGTTTCAAGACCCGACTTATACGTGAGCATATAAGTCATATCGTCAAAATGAATGATACACTTCTCTTTTGTTTGGTTGTACACTGCAAAACATTTAGACATGTGTGCAAAGTGCAAGTCAGCACATACAAAAATGTTAATTCAGTTGTCGGACATGTTCATCGCTGTATAAAGGAAAAGTTCAAAAGTGGAGTTTAAGTGGATGACACAATTAGAAAGTGCTTGTCAGATGAATCCTGCATTTCATTTATGTAAGGGAGTGTTCAAACTTTCAGTTCAACATCATGCAGTAATTTTATAGAAGTGCAGCTCATAGCAAGGCCAAGCATATTCCTGTGAATTAAGGAAGCTCCAACTTTTGATAAAAGGGGTGGTTGTTTGGGGACAAGCCATTGTTGACCAGAGGAATATGACTCCATATGAAAGAAGGACAAGGGTGTGAGAAGGTTTGCTGACAGGAAGAGCCAGAAGAGGGCAAAAATACAGACCTGTGGCAGATGAAATAGTGGGCAACATTAGTGGACCATGTCATAAACTGCAGAGGCTGGTCGGAGAGTACAGCTGCTCAACAACGTCTTCAACAATCAAGACATTCAGAAAAGAAAACAGGTGTGTAATCTCTTAAAATTCTTACTATGTAGTTCCAGTCATTTTGAAGAAGACAGCATAGTATTGTATTTTTGCACTGGAATCTAATTTGTCATCAGTGCGCATGTATGATGATAACATACCCCCAAACCACTTAACATGCACACGTACCGGTCCCGGTACATAACGACGATTGGACGACGTCACAATCATGTCACAGCCATGTGTGCATGCCCCTCTGTCATGCACCTCGACATACTACACATTAAATGAAAATTCAGAGTCTTGTCTTTCCGATGATATAAACCATTTTGACACACAACAACCACAGCACTGACACTAAAGCCTTTTTTACAGAGAAGTAAATACTTTTTAGAGCTGACTTTTCCTACCTTTTGAAGGCTCTCTGCAAGTCAAACATCAATATTTCCGAGCAATATTGATCTCATTCTGTCCGTAAGGCTCCAGGGAATATAATCCAGTAAAATGATTAGGTCCAAAACACACAATAGATCCTCAAAGGGACAAAAACTCCAGAAAACGTTTTTTAACTAGAGACTAGCTCCGACATTTTTTTTCATTTCTATTGGTCATTTCAGACATAATTTGTTTCTGTCGGCAATAACCATGCTAAAGCATGTTACACAGAAGTGTTAGCTTCTGATTGACACCTAAGTTGGCCAATTACAATGGGTCTGGGGGGTGACTGGCACCTCGTATGGCCAACGAGTGTCACAGATAGCTGAACGATGACGCACAACTCCAAACCCTGGTAGAATCTACCAGTTTGATTGGACGCTGTGAGTGACACTCCAAACTTACAGCCAATGAGCAGCTGAGCACGCCGATATGTAACTTGCCATACCAACTTGTGAACAAAACCGATCGGAGCTGCGCGAAGCTGGCATTTGTGCCAGTCTGCAGACTTGGTGCGTGATTGTTGATTGTAATTTCACCTAGTTTTTTCGCATTTTAAATATGGATAAACGTACAGATAAACGTAAATACACTCTTGATTAAGTCGTAGAGGCATGTACGCGGCGTGACAGTGATCAATTGGATCAATCATTACCCAGAATGACCATCTAGTATCACTGGTGTTACAAAGTGCTACTGAAACACTGGAGCTGTTGAAAGTGGTGGATAGTGAGGATGTCATGATAAAGTCAAGTGTGTTAGAGTGGCATAAGAGGTTCAGGAAGAAGTAAAAGACGATGCCAGAAGTGGATCGTCCATCAAGACACGGCCACAGGGCATGATGCACTTGGTGTTCATGGCTTCCTGTCTAAGATGTCAATTACCATTTTGGATCATCTACCCTATTCACTTTACTTAGCCCCTGTGATTTTTGGCACCACACAAAAATAAGGTGGCAGTAGCCACTAGTCCACAAATGGCACACATTTTTTTTTTTTTACAGGTTTATTCCGGGAATTAAATTTAGTGAAAAGTCAAGCAAAATGACACCGTTTATTGGCTAACTAAAAAGATTACAATAGTTAAATTTAAAGTTTAGGTTAACAAAAGCTGAAATCAAGGAAATTTCTGAATATTGCAAATGGGCTTTCTTCAATGAGCAAGATAATAGGTTACAACCTACAGATGTTCTGCAGCAATTAAATGAAACCTTGCAAGTTGAAGCAAACAATTTGTACAGATGTCCAACTTCTGCCGATTACTTAAAAACCCTCTGTCTGTCTTAAAGCAGAGTTAGGAATTCCAAAAAATAAATAAATAAATGTTGCACTTACACCATTTTTAGTAGCTGTACTATCTATCTGTGAATTTGAAACAAATTTCATGATTTCACTCTTCTGCAATTGGTTGCACTAAAGTCAGGTCTATTAGCAGGAAACAAAGACATTGGGAAAATGCTTTCTGATCCAGAAATTCCAGATCAGCATAAGTGACAGAAACAACTCTGAGCAGTTTGTGAAGTCTCTTGAGAAAACAGAAGGGTGAGACAGTGGAGTTTGTGAAGAGCAGTGAAACTGGATGCTGGAAAGGAACATTCCAGTAAGCCCCACAATGCTGCAAATAGTGTCACATCAAAACAGGACTCGGAATTAGTGGTTAATCACTTCCACCTTTAATAGTGAATAATTTTGAACAAATTTGACAATACAGCGTATCTGACTGCAGGTAAAGCCAATAGTCACCAGATGAATATCCAACCTAGTGTTTCCAAATGAATATAACATTAAGACCTAAAGGCCCATAATATGCTACTTGGCACCACACTAGCAGGCAACTGGTGACAAAATATTTACAAATCTCAGTGTGAAAAAGTGTTATTTACCATTTGCATACAAATCAATTCCTAGCTACTTTTCAGTTGTGCCCCGGTGTACATGCTAATGAACATATTTTAATGTCAGCAATCGGCATCAAATTCATTATTTTCAGTCACGCCATTGTAGCACCCTTCACAACTTGACCTGGTGACAGTTATGAAATTAGAAACCAGAAAGAAGAAATATGTTCAGCAGTGTACCGTATGTTAGTAATGTTTCAGATTTCACTTTTCACACTGACTTTGTTGATGAGATTTTCCTGAAATTCACTTCTGTTGAAAATTAGGAAATATGCAATCAAATCAACTGGACAGTGCAGTTTATTTCATGTAATAATGCAACGCAAGATACTTGTATTTCACAATATTGGTTTTAAAATAATGTGGAACTTTAATATGAATGAATATTAAAGCTTGTCTCTGTAACTAGATTCTCTTAACCTATAAATCATTCTTTTACAAAATATGGTAATCTACTTTGTTCACTGGTCCTGTTATAACATCATACACTAACATATTAGTTTTACTATAAGCTTCCACAACTGAACTGCACCTTGGATATGGAAATTGAATGGTTTGAAAGGGGCAGACAAGAAAAGTCGGCTATTGTACTGTGTCCCAGTTGACAGTCCAAGGTAATAAAGTTCAGAATAATGGAATTCCAGTGATTCTTCAAAGACAACTTTCCAACTTTTACACCATAAGTTTATTTGCTCTGTCCGCGTCATTCTTTCATGTTGGGTCCGGCAGTATAGAAATCCAAAAGGAATGTAATCCTGCAAACATTGTAATTTATTTTATGGCAGTGACCTCTCCAGGCTTTCCTCTAAAAACAAACTCCATGGATTCAGACTAGTTGACAAAATACTTGTCCTTGTCAGAAAACAAGTGCTAAAGCACAAAGCAAAGAGCAGCAAGTCTTTTTTTTTTATTTATTTATTTTTTTTTTTTTTGGTCATTGGCTTGACGCCGATCATTTTCATAACTAAAGACAGAAAGAGAAGAAAAGATGATTAATACAGACAACAATGTGAAAATATTCTGACGAGCACCACTTCCACCAAAATACCTCTAAGGGTGAGTTGTCCCTCTGTACAAATAACGGGCATCTAGTTGATCAAAATTGAAGGCTGGACTGTTGTGATCATACAAGCATAGCCAAGGCACTACTGGCTATTCCCTACAGATAATTCAGGAATGGAGGTTGAGAAAAACGAAACATGGCTGATGTCTGCTTCACAAATTGCCTCAGGTTTGAAGTGCTTTTGATTGAAAGACACACTGTTGATAGAAGAATGTTTTTGTTTTTGGACCCCAAAGAAAAAATAAAATGCTTCTCTTAACCTCCTTGGTGTTATGTTCACCCAAGGAACAACAAGCCAAAAGCGTTATTATGTGTAACAGAAACATAGAAATACCAAAAAGATGTAGTGCATCTGCGGTGGGTTGGCGCCCTGCCCAGGATTGGTTCCTGCCTTGTGCCCTGTGTTGGCTGGGATTGGCTCCAGCAGACCCCCGTGACCCTGTGTTCGGATTCAGTGGGTTGGAAAATGGATGGATGGATGTAGTGCATGTCCTGTGGGATGGTGGTGGCACTCAGGACAGTGTGTTTCTTTTCACACTTATATTTTTTGGATGCTGTTCGCACTTAAGAGGGTAGAACGTCGGCACCTGCCCTGCATGATCAATGCACCCTTTGTGTTACTGCAGGCTACCACAGCGCAAGGATTACCGACCTCCCCATTTTCTGTACCGTTGCCTCATTGTTAACAGTGCTTAGGGGGGGCTAACATCTTGCTTGTCCCTGCACTTGATCACGATTCTTTTGCCTTTTTGTCACCACAGTGAAGCGTAGCATGTTGTACACGTGCATCAGTTTCACTTTCCATGATGAGCCCCTGGAAAATGGGGGAGCTACACAGAAAAATTGGCTGTCATTCCTAAACGGCTTATACGATATTTTTGGTAAACCCTTTAAATTAAACTTGAAAATCTACACTTCAATCGTGTAATGATTGCTTTAGGTATGGACCTGACTGTATAAACGCAGGAGACTCCAGTCTCTGTACTTCATCTTGCCTGAAGAACAGGCCTGAGTTGCATGGAAAGCTCGCCTATCGTAATCCATCAGTTAGCCAATAAAAGGGGTCTTTTGGCTTCACTGCTCATTGCTTAATTTTAGTAAATCTCATCATTGTGTCAAGTACTTGACACACTGAGAGCAAAAAGTAAAACATTTCTATCTAGCACAGTAGTACTTTTTTGCTTAAAAAAAGAGAGCATAAATGTGTCGAATATCCATAGAAATACAAATATTTTCTTGGTACTTGCACTACAGACTCGTGGCACTGACAAGTCTGAGGTTCGTTTATTTCATTGTCGTACTGTCCCTTGTTCTATCTGGCACAAGTTGCCTTTGATATTAATGTTTTTGTTTATTAATATATTTTCTACCGCTCATTTCTTAAGCTTACTAATCTCTGTCTGCTACACTAAGTGGTTTTGCTATTTACTGTATTGTTGTCATATTTCTTGACATTCCTTGACAGGCCTAGCAGCAAATTATTTTTCTTTATGGTGTAATTAGAATAAATTGAACTAAACAAAACTGAGAACAACTTGTTATGCAGTAAACATTTAATTAACTGTTTATCAGGTTGAATGTTTATTTCAAAGTGCTGGTTTCCTCTGAAACTCAGCATAACACTAAGATAAATATATAAAGCCAAAAAAATGAATCTGTTAAAATAAAAATAACATCTACTGTAAGCAAAGTCAGTGATTTATAAAATGAGGGCCTACAAGAGGTTTTCCTATTCAGTCCTTTCACACGTGCGGGCCATACTAGGAATTTATAGGTAAATTCAAAGGCCAAGAAGTGAAACGGTCAGGGAAATGGGACCTGCTAATATCCCAGATACAAGTCCTTGGACAGCAGCAGGCCTGTGTTTGTGTGGAAAAAGAAAGGACAGCTGGGGTTAGCCAGTAAAATGTCATTGACATCACATGCAAGCTCTCCTGACATTGCGGTGACATTTATCATATTACAACCAACTTAATCCTGTGGGAGACATTTAATATGTTTAGTTTATGAGTTTGGGCAAGGAAACATTAAACCTTTTACTACCAGACGTGTGTCTGTCACCAGTGAAAGATGAGGAGTGCTTGAGTAGCAGTAAAGCTCTAGTGAAACAGGGAGGAGCGGCACTCATGTGGTGGAACCCAAACTTCCTACGACTTTTGGGAATAGTAAAATGTAGTATCATGTGTTTTCAGAGTCTCATTTTTTTCAGTTTACCATCAATAATATGGTTTATGCCTCAAATATATATGAGGGACAGCTCCTTAAAGGAAGGACAGTGGGAGATGGCTTTTGAAGGGCAGTATCTCCCCCAAACTGCTACTTGGCAGCCCTCCTGGGTTGCAACGTTGCCACAGATTCCCACAGGGCTGTATGGGAGTCACTAATTGTCATCTCAGCCTTGTCGCGTTGCGGGAGCTACAGAGCCCTACTTTGGGCTTCCAACACACCTGGGAGTAATTCCAGACCTCCCTAACGAACCACCTGGAATGGTTCCGGGTGGGGCTTAAAAGGGTGCCATTTGCCTCACTGAGATGAAGAAGAGGAGGAAGAATAATGGAGGAAAGGACTGTTTTGCATTGTGCTTTGGTGCTTGGGACCTGTGCTACAGTGAGGAGTGAAAGAAAAGTGCTGCCCCACTATAATAAAGGTGTGCTGTGTGGCAAGACCTGTGTCTGTGTTGGGGTTGGGATGCTGGAGCGCCCTCTGGTGGCCTGTTATAATAAGTTTGTTATAATATTAAGAGTTGTGTCACTGCATCTGTTTTAGATCTTTTTATATGTATTTTTCATTCTTTTTCTGTGTAACATGCCATAAAGAGCGGAGCCAGATTTAGCATAGAGTGTCAGCATTCAGAATTGCTGGGCCAAGCAAAGCATAAAGACAGACAGGGACAGCTGGAAGGCTGTGTTGTAAACCCTAAAAAGGACTAAGTGTTATTTGAACCGACTGTTTGAATTTCAGCACAAAATTGTCTGCCTTGTTTGGAAATGTAATGGGAGCTTGGTCATGTAGAAAACAATATAAAAGAAGCTGGAGCTCTGCCAACTTTGAGAAACTGTGTGGGCAAAAGAGATTGGTCCAAAATCCACCTCCGTTGTGACAAAAAAGAGCAGTTTCTACACGATCGAGTCCCCAAAGAAGTCCTTTGTGAAATGAAACTGGCCTGTTTCTCCTGTCTGCACAGCAACGTAAGCCGCATTAAACAAGCTAAGTATATTCTGTCTTTTCTGTGACTTTGTCGCCGCCTATCGCTGAAAAGAGGGATATCGCCGTTATTATTTATAATTATTTAAATATAGGTTTATTAAGACGCCGCAATATAAAAGAGCATATTTCCAAGGAGCTAACACTCCCTTCGGAAACATGGCCACATCTGTAATCCAATTACATAAGGCAAAAGAAAGACAACAAATACAGCTCAGCTGTTGGTTCTAACAAAAAAAAGCCTTTATGTACCTTTTAGGATCTCCACTCCCTTGGGATTATACATTTGAATATTAACAAAAATAAAAGACACATGTTGTCCCAATATGTTTGAAACGGGAACTATCAGTACATTCCAAAGCTACTGCTGATGCATGAAACACACTATTTGATTTCAGAAAGGAATGAAAACATTGCTATATGCCTACACTTTAGCAACATGCTAGAAATTCCAGGAATGCATTGCTTGAGTTGGCATTAAAGTGCTCAAACAGCACAATCTCAGCTGTGCCCATCTTGCCCACCTCGATAATGCTGGCAATCAGCAAGTCATGGCAAGCAACTGTTCCCCGTAACAAAGCACGCATGGGAGTTCAGGTGTTACATGGGATTACTAAATTAAAATGAGTAGAGTTGTCTACTGCTGTCCGCCCAAGGCAAGGCATTATGATGGCTGAAGCCCTGGCAGTGTGAGTGTTACATCATGTGTATATACTGTATGTAGCAGACCAACACCTTCATTTTTGTTCCCAAAACTACCCAAATATGTACATAAAGAGGGAGGAATCTCCAATTGTGCCCTATTGCCTGTACTTAAATTGGCCTTATTTTTGAGAACATACCATTTAAGACTTGCCAACATTCTCATAAATAATGTCACTGGCAGTGTACTGTTCTTTTTTCTTCTTCCACATAACCTGTATGCAGTGGTGGATGAACACATACTGCTCCTGTAATAAAAAAATAAAAACATTAATAAATTATATGCATGTTATTTTGTAATCTGCTTTAAAGTAAAACAAGAAAATTCTACAAATCTGCATAACGTCTTAAATACACATTTTGGGAATTAATATGCCGCAAGACAATTATGAATAAATATCTAAGGTATATGACATAGCAGAAAGATCTATCTAGAAGTTAAGGGCACAAAAGCTGTAAAAGGAGAAAAACAGACAAAAGGAAGTATTTAAGTATTATGATAAGATCCCACTTCAAAACTGTCAGAAATAATAACAGGTCACTAGCCAGTGATGCCCTTTGTACTTCATCTTAGTGCAGGGATGAAGCTGTGGTGGACTTGGGAATATCCAGTCTGCAAGGATTATTTTGCATCTATTTATGTTATTAAACATTGCTGCCATTTTTGAGGAAATCCTAAGAGCCCATAGATTTATATATATATATACTGCTCACAAAAATTAAAGGAACACTTTTTTTATTGGGCCTGGCATGAAATCAATTAAACCTGTCTGATAATTTTCTGGTTGGTTAAGCAGCTGAGGTCATTGTTAATCACTTTCAGCTGTATTGGTGTTCATGGACTTAACGACAGGTGCACTAAAGTGGCAACAATTAGAAAACCCTCAAAACAGGACTGGTTTTACATGTGGAGGTCATTTCAAGTTTCTCCCTCTTGATCTTTTTTGGCTGGTTTTCCACTCATGCTAGTTTTGGCTTGAGTAATCATCTCTACTGGCAGTATGAGGCGATTCCTTAACCCTACAGAAGTTGCACAGGTTGTCCAACTTCTCCAGGATGGCACATCCACATGTGCTGCAGCAAGAAGGTTTAATGTGTCTCCCAGCACAATCTCCAGAACATGGAGGAGATTTCAGGAGACTGGCTGTTATTCTCGGAGAGCTGGACAGGGCCGTAGAAGGTCCTCAACCCATCAGCAGGACCGATACCTGCTCCTTTGTGCAAGGCGGAACAGGCTGAGCACTGCTCGTGCCCTACAGAATGACGAGAGCAGGTTCACCCTGAGCAGCTGTGATAGACGTGAAAGAGTCTGGAGAAGACAAGGAGAATGATATGCTGCCTGCAACGTCGTTCAACATGACAGGTTTGGTGGTGGGTCAGTGATGGTCTGGGGAGGCATATCCATGGAGGGACGCACAGACATCTACTGCGTAGGAAATGGTGCTCTGACTGCCATAAGGTATCGAGATGAAATCCTTGAACCCATTGTCAGACCCTACGCTGGTGCAGTAGGTCCTGGTTTCCTCCTAATGCACGACAATGCCCGGCCTCATGTGGCAAGAGTATGCAGGCAGTACCTGGAGGATGAAGGAATTGAAACAATTGAATGGCCTTCACGATCCCCTGACTTAAACCCAATAGAACATCTGTGGGACATTATGTTTCGGTCCATTAGGCGCCGCCAGGTTGCTCCTCAGACTGTACAACAGCTCAGGGATGCCCTCATACAGATCTGGGAGGAAATGCCACAAGACACCATCCGTCGTCTCATTAGGAGCATGCCCCGACGTCGTCAAGCATGCATACAAGCTTGTGGGGTCCACACAAGATACTGAAAAGCATTTTGAGTAGCAGAAATTAAGTTTTTGAAAAAATGAACTAGCCTGCCACATCTTCATTTCACTCTGATTTTAGGGTGTCTACACAATTGAGCCCTCTGTAGGCAGAAAACGTTTATTTCCATTAAAAGACTTGGCATCCTTTTGTTCCTAAGACATTGCCCTGTCGTTATTTGTATAGATATCCAACTTCATATTGAGATCTGATGTATCTAATGTGTTTCTTTAAAGTGTTCCTTTAATTTTTGTGAGCAGTATCTATATATACACTGTGTGTATATATATATATATATATATATATATATATATATTTAATTACTCTATGCTCTGACTCTCTTTGATCATAAAATATCCCATAAAAGATCCCAGAGTATCTAAATTTCCTTCCATGGCCTTGTCCATTCTGGTTCCCTAATCATCTCATCTCTAACTGGCTGACTATCTCTTGTGCCCCTTCACCTTCTAATGGCTAATGTGTGGTGAGCACACTGACATATAAATGGCTGCCATCCCATTATCCAAGTGCATGCTACACACTGGTGGATGTTGAAGTGGTTTTAAAATAGGTAAAGCAGTAATATTACCATCATCATATCAAGGTAGTCCAAGAGCACTGCAACAGTTATATCATGATGCAATGGCAACATCCAGAACTATCAGTCGGCCAGATTTATTTCTTACGATGACACGCAATCCACAATGGCCAGAAAGCCGCAGCATCTTGAGAACAATGCCACCAGCTACATCGGCTCTGGATATTCCCACTTTCATAAGTAGATTGGTTTATCAGAAAGTCTTATTTTTATTGAATGATGCCATTCGTATTAAAACGTTTACAGTTTCCCGTGAGAATAGATTTTGCAATGACAATTAACAAATCACAACGGCAAACATTTGAAAAAATCTGTTTGTTTATAACAGACAAAGAAATGATTCACTCACGGCCAGTTATCACGCTGTAAGACCAAACAAAGAATCAAAATTCAATGCGATCTTGAAGAAAAGTTCATTCCAAATATTGTTTTTACTGAAGTGTTAAAATAAAAAGTGAACATAATGCATATGTAACAATTTCCAGACTTGCTGTTATGATACTGCCGGCACATCGGGCCTTCAACAGGGAGACTCTTGGTTTCTACTTCTTTGGTTCAACGTTTATTTTATTGGAAGACTTAATATTTTCATATCCGGTGTTTCCATGTGTTACAGGAAAAATGCCCCAGTGATAGTTAATTAAAACCCTTTTTCTGTTTTTTCATATTTGCATTTTAAGAGCCAATTATGCTGAAGACAATTGTGAGCTAAATAAACAATAAAAATGGCAGAACGGTGTTTTGCTATTTTAAAGGAAATTCTGTTTTTTTGGGGTTTTTTTTGTCAAAATATAAGATTCTTATTTTTTTTCCTCTTTTACCTCTGTTTGTACCATGCATGGTCGATATGTCCGCATTTCTGCCACAAGGCCTAGTATATCTACAAATTCATGTTCCTTTATATGCTGCATAAGACGATCCAGGGCTATGAAAGTTCCTGTTCTTCCAACACCAGCACTAAAAGGAAAAGAGGAGTCAATTAAAAAAAGGATTAATTTACAACCTGGGGTACTTTTATAAATTAACATTAACAGATTAAAAGTATCCCCTCTCCCTCCCCCCCATATTCATATATACAGTCGGGTCCGTAAGTATTTGGACAGTGACACAATTCTCATAATTTTGGCTCTGTGTGCCACCACAATGGATTTTAAATAAAGCAAATGTTACGTGATTGAAGTGTAGAGTTTCAGCTTTAATTCAAGGGGTTTACCAAAAATACCATATGAGCTATTCAGGAATGACAGCCATTTTTCTGCATAGCCCCCACAACCCATTTCCAGGGGCTCAAAATGTTTTGGACATTTGACTGACAAGCTCTTCCATAACCAGCCTGGAGCTGTTCCCTCATTATTTCATTAACTATTAAATCAGTAAAAAGATCTGGAAATGATTCCATTTGTGGAATATGCATTTGGAAGCTGTCACTATAAACTCTCAATATGAGGTCCAAAGAGCTGTCCATTCAAGTAAAAACAGGCCATCATTGGGCTGAGAAAACAAAAAAAAAACCCTTTAGAGAGAGAGAAGAAACACGGGGAGTGGTCAAATCAACCATCTGGAACATTCTTAAAAAGAAGGAACACACTGGTGAACTCAGCAACATCAGAAGATTTGGAAAACCGCAGGAGACAACTCTGCTGAATGATTGCAGAATTCTGTCCTTGGTGAAGAAGAACTCCTTCACAACATTTAGCCAAAACAACAACACTCTGCCATCATTGTCAAAGCCTACAATCAAGAGAGGACTTCATGAAAGTAAAGACAAAAGGTCTACCTCAAGCACAGGAAGGATAGATTAAACTTTGCAAAAAAAAGATTTTTAGAAGTCTGCCCAGTTTTGGAACAGTTTTCTTTGGACAAAGGAAAGGAAGATCAATATATACCAGAATGTTGGAAAGAGAAGAGCATGGAGAAGAAAAGAAATGGCTCATGATCCAATGAATACCTCTTTATCTGTGAAACATGGTGGAGTGCTTTATGGTATGATCATGCATGGCTGCAAATGGAAGTCTGTCACTAGGGGTTATTGATGATATGACTGCTGGCAGAAGTAACAGGATGAATTCTGAAGTGTATAGGGCTACACTGTCTACTGAGGGTCAACCAAATGCTGCAAAACTGATAGGACAACGTTTCACAGTACAGACGGACAATGAGCCAAAACATACTGTGAAAGCAAACCAAGTGCTTTTCAACACAAAGTAGTGGAAGATTCTTCAGTGGCCAAATCAATCAACTGACCTCAACCCAAGTGGACATGCATTTCACTTGCTCTAGGGAGAAAACCCAGCACATGGAGATGGCCATCATAGATTCCAGATTTCAGGTAGTTATTGACTCTAAAGGATTTTCAACCAAATATTGAAAATGTTTATTATATTTATGATTATGTTAGGTTGTCCAAATACTTTTGAGCCCCTGAAAACAGGAGTGTGGAAATTGAACATTCATTAGAAGATGAAGAGCTATTTAAAAAAATAAGAGTTATATAAGGAGAGGTCAGCATTGAAAGGTTAAAACAAAAATGGCAGAGAAAAAATGAGGACACATGACAAAAAGAAACAGTTTTTTCAGTAGAGTGAGAATAGGTTTTAAAAATGAAATCAATGAATTAAGAAAAGGGAACAGAAACATGAAGTAAGTTTAAATTCTTGATTTTACTATACTATAAAAATAAAATGGTATAATGATGTGCTGCCAGGATTTTTAACCAAGATTAAGCAGCAGAACTGGAGTAAAGATTTCAAAAAACTGCATTAAAGATGTGCAAGTGGAGTGAATCACACAACTTTTTTAAAACGGCACAACATACACCAAGCAAATGTAAATGAAGTACTTGGTGAATAATATGTGAAATAACATTAACCACCACCAAAAGAAAAAGAAGAACTGGGATGCTATTGAAATACGAATAAATGCTAAAATACTAGCAAAAATAATGAATGATAAGTAAAACACATGAAGTGACTAAGACAAGCTCTGCCATATCCAAAAGATGTAAGGGGTAAGAAAGGAGAAGATAAATTATGAAATAAACAGACAAGAAAACTAAACTATAAATAGATTATGAGCAAAATAAATAAAAATGAATAACATGATGAACACATTAATTGCGCTCCCAACCACATTCCAACTTTCTCTTCTAAAAGGCACTTTAATTGGGCACAGAGCCTACATGATGTGACTGTCTACTTGGTGTGACTAGTTTCTTTAGGTTTTAAAATTGTATCATTAGAACTGATCATTTTTAAAACCAGTGAAGGCTTTGATACATGTAGCCGTCTTCATTTTGACCTCAGATGTTACTGGGCTAAAAAAAATCTAATATTAAAATAAGGCAATATTTTGAAAGAGAAATAGCAACCTTCCAAATGTTTAGAAGGTTTATTAGCACACTGAATATAATCTAAGATGTTCAAACTGAAATGACACCATTACTGTAGCTCTAACAAACTACAGTTGAATTTTTGAAATCACGTAAAAAGCAAAAATGATAAATGTTTAAGTGTATTTTTTTGAAACCTTTTATTGTAGTAAATGTACACTGAACTATTTATAATCTTCATCAAACTGTTGCATGGAGAGTGGCAGACACCGCTTTTCTTTACTGTTTTCTGCTGTGCTTCAGTCAATCATTAAAACCACTCCGTTCCAAGTAGAGGGCTATGGGGGTCACTGGGTGGACAGTTGAGACAGTTGTTCATAGACTTGCATTCACTCATTCAGGATCACTTCAGAGCCACAAATGGCCTGCGCATCTTTGGTAACCTTATTAAGTGGAGTGCTGTCCATTTAGAAGTGGGGAAGATCTGCAAACTTTACAGAGACAGGGAGGAGATTTCAAAAACAAATGAACGTGTACTAAACATTTCTAACTTTTACTTACCTGCAGTGCACTATTACAGGTCCTTTACTTTTTGTAGCCTGCTGTCGAACGATCTGCACAAAATGGAGGATACTCTCGACTGCATTGACATTAGGGACTCCATGATCAGGCCAGGCTGTATAGTTTAAATGCATGACTTCCTGTGTTTCGTCAGCCTGTTCACAGAAACACATTGAGTGCACCGATTAGGTCTGCACACATACAGAGATTCTCACTTTTTCAAATTTGACTACCTAACATTTTTGCCATTTTGACATCTGTTTGTGCAGAACAAAAGTTAAAAGAAAAAAAAAACACAAGGAAAAAACACTTTCAAGCAGCACTTCAACAGTCCACAAAATAAACAAATTTTAAGTGAAAATTAGAAAAATACAGCACACTGGTTTAAACATTATGAATACCTAATGGATTAGGTTCCTAATATTATTAACAATACATAATGTGCATAAGGGGCAGCACAGAGGGTACTGAGAAGTCAAATAAATATTGCATTTTTAACATACATGTCTAATTTTCAAAGTTGATAAGCACTGCGTGTAGCAGTGTGAATACTACAATTGTACAGTGGTAATCAGATTACTAGGACAACCTTTTTTTTCACTTAAAAAATATAGCAAAAGTTAGACCTCTTATAACATTGCAAGACGCTGAGAAATTAGTTCACGCTTTTGTTTTCAGTTGGCTAGATTACTGTAACACACTCCTCTCCCAAAAAAGACATACATCATTTGCAACGACTGCAGAATGTGGCTGCTAGAATCCTAACGAGGAAAAGAAAATCCGAACACATCTCTCCAGTTTTGATATCACTACACTGGTTACTTGTGTGATTTAGAATTGACTTTAAAATACTGCTCGGTTTACAAAGCCTTAAATAATCTCGCTCCATCCTATATTTCAGGAAGCCTCTCACCTTACACTCCAAATCATAACCTTAGATCTTCAAATGACTGTCTGCTTATTATTCCAATAAGCTAAACTTAAAAGAAGGGGTAAGGCAGCCTTCTGCTGTTATGCACCTAAAATCTGGAATAGCGTACCGATAGAAATTTGTCAGGGAGCACTTTACAAAACTGCTAAAACACATT